>NW_017308252.1:17616-24513 GCF_000935625.1 Nanorana parkeri | reverse complement strand
GGAAGCCATTTTGCGAGAGGTCAACAAGGCCGTCAAATCTACCCGCGATGGCCCCATGACCTTTAACAGCCTCATTGGCACCCAAGTAGAATCTGCCAACGCTTCCCAAAATGACCGACTCACCGCTAAAAACCACTCGCCCCATGGAGCAGCTCGCTGCAAGCACCAAAATTTAGGCTACTTTACGGCCCACAAAAAAACACAAAAAAAGAATTCCCATCCAGTCAGCATTCCTTCCATAAACGTGACCTATCGGGACAAAGGTCCCCCCCACCCACGTGTCCGGCCTCCGTTCCAATGGCGAGTAGGGTGTGACGGCGGCCAAGGCCAACATTGTCAATTGCAATTCCAGGGAAAAAAAATACTATTACGCAAAAGAAACTAAAAAGGCACTTTTTTCTCTCCCCCACCCCCCGTCCCCCCAAATGACCGAGCGATCCTGAAGCTTCAGGCAGGCGCGAGATTTACAGAAAGTGCAAATAAACGGTAATAGCTTCGTACAGAATACGCCGGTTCAGCCATCTTGGTTTTCGTCTCTGGTGGAGGAGGTGGAGGAGGAGGAGAAGAGTCCGGCCTGGTCTACGGATTGTTAGCATTCTGGGGGAGAAAAAGAAAAAAAACATTTATTTTAGCAGAAACCCAAAAATAACTAAAGACCAATCATTGCCCCGGAACTGCCGCGGTGCCGTACAGAAGGCTCAGCGAGGGATCAGCGGCACGGAGTTCTCTTCTCACTTTACCGATATCATTACACAGAGGTCATTCATAAAGAAGATACCGCATTGTGGCCACTAGAGGGCGCCGAGGATCACAGGAAATACATTCGTGTTAGTAGAGAGATACAATGTAACAACTCTAGAGAACTCTGCAGGGAATGAGCATATAGATGTAACCACGGATACTACGGGGTAAAGTGCGATGTTCCCTATTATAATCCATTTTTTCTAATTAAACAAAACGACAACACAATGTGTGGGCGCCCCCATTCCCCCCCCCTACCCCTGACTGTGACTTGCCTTGTGCACTGTAATGCTGCCAGACCCCGACACCATCCCGGCCACACGGTCTGAAGGCGGCGGGGCATGTGACACAGTGCCCACGTCAGGAGAGGGGTGCGTGTGTCCTGTATACCGCCTCCATTATATTCAGGCGGATACACTGCAGGCGATATATGGGCCCCCCGCAGCGCTCCCACGCTACGCAAGTGGAAGTGGGAGTACAGCAGCAGACGGACAGCCCCAGGCCTGCTGTATGCCACCACAGCACAGACCGCCCCTGTCACTGGGGCCCCCCCTATCCTTGGGCCCTGGGGTAGTTCCGCCCCTGATAGCAATAGTTACATTGATATTCTCATTCCCTTCAGAGTTCTCTTACTAACATAGAATTATTCCCTGTGATCCTCGGCGCCCTCTAGTGGCCACAATGTGGTATTTTCTCCTTTCACTCAGAGTATGAATAAAGCTATTGAAGAACATTCAACCAGAAGAGAAGGGCCCGGGGCTCTCCTGTTCTACATCAATTCAGCCTCTTCCTGTAAATTACATTTTTTCCTTTCAGCTTCTCCACATTGTCCTTTCTTGACCATTTTTAAGCCCATAATTACCTCCAAATCACTCCCGTTGTGTGTCCTGCGTCTCCAATATGTGGAGTATACTACGTGCTCAATGGGTGACCTAGGAATCCTTTGCACAGTGAGCAGCTATGCGAATGAGATTCATAGCACATTATGGCCACTAGATGGAGCCGAGTACAAGAAATCCCTATGCTCATTGGTTCCCTCTAGTGGCAATAACGCCCATAGCGGTTTGCTGTGCGAACGGTTTATAAATTGTTATTCGGAGTCTGTGGTGCGGTGGGGACACGGGGGTGCAGCCCCCTTAACAGCACAGCAAACAATGATTCCGAATGGTGACACAAGCCAGACACCGCTCAACCCCCTTATATCTCCCCCACCTTGCAGTGCACGGCTCCCACCCTCTTCCTGGGACCATAAACAGGAAGTGCACCAATCACATCACAGAACTTTCTATTGAACCACGACGTGGAAGCAAGAACAAAATGCCGGCCTACAGCTTCCTCCTCCAATGATACTTTACCATCAATGCATCTGACATACAAGATAAAACGGCTAACGCGTTTCAGCCTCCACAGCCATAGCTCAAGATTAAGACCGTCCAGGCGGAAATGTGTTAGCTTTTCTATAGCTTCAAAAAAGGATATAAATACACTTTGTGTGCACCAAATGCCTCGACAAACCCAGATATTACATTGCAAATAGACTAGTGACACCATCCCTGTGCTGAGTTCCCGGGTCTGTACACCCGCTGTGCCCATTATGAGGGGCCCCCATCATCCCTGTGCTGAGTTCCCGGGTCTGTACACCCGCTGTGCCCATTATGAGGGGCCCCCACCATCCCTGTGCTGAGTTCCCGGGTCTGTACACCCGCTGTGGCCACATGAACGTTCCTTCTGCGGTCGCATTATATGCCATGCGGCGTGAACGAGCCCTCAGAGCAGAGCTGCGTGTCAGGGTGGGGGAGGGGATGGAGGGTAATGCGAGTTCAGGGCGTAGCCGACATGTGACCATAATAAATCAATGTCGATTATAGAAATCCGCCATCAGTACAACACACGGGGGGGGAAACGCCTTCTGTAAATGTGAAACAAAATCGCTGTGAGCGCCGCGGTCGATGTAAGGGGCGCGGTGTGACCGGAGAAAAGCGCGCTCACTTTTATGGGATTTTTGCAGACGCGATGACATCACAGGGCGCCCTATGAACTCGCAGCTGTGCTAGACCCCGGAGTGGCGTTTTACGAGTCGGGGGAGGGGGGGGGACATGACAGGTAGTTTTATCTTTCACTCTCAGCTGCTGAAGACGAATAAAATAGAGTTCACTTTTTATCAAGAGGCGCAGAGAGGACGCCAGCCATCGCCCCTCTGTCCCAGGACCCCTCCTCCCCCTCTCCGCACAACTTCGACTGCCCAAAATTAGGGATCCGGGTCAGAAAAAAAATAATAAAAAACAACAACAGGACCACGGCATTGTTTATATCTTCCTACAAAAATAAAGAGGGAAAAATAGCCTACTCGACCTAACCTACCGAACCTAACCCACCAGGCACATAGCCTACCAGACCTAACCCGCCGGGCACATAACCTACCAGACCTAACCCACCAGGCACATAGCCTACCGGACCTAACCTACCAGGCACATAATCTACCGGACCTAACCTACCAGGCACATAATCTACCGGACCTAACCTACCAGGCACATAATCTACCGGACCTAGCCTACCAGGCACATAACCTACCGGACCTAACCTTCCAGGCACATAACCTACCGAACCCACCGTGCACATAACCTACCAAACCTAACCCACCGTGCACATAACCTACCAAACCTAACCCACCGGGCACATAACCTACTCGACCTAACCTACCAGGCATATAACCTACCAGGCACATAACATGCCGAATCTAACCCACCGGGCACATAACCTACCGGACCTAACCCACCGGGCACATAACCTACCAGACCTAACCCACCAGGCACATAGCCTACCAGACCTAACCCGCCGGGCACATAACCTACCAGACCTAACCCACCAGGCACATAGCCTACCAGACCTAACCCGCCGGGCACATAACCTACCAGACCTAACCCACCAGGCACATAGCCTACTAGACCTAACCTACCAGGCACATAGCCTACCGGACCTAACCTACCAGGCACATAGCCTACCGGACCTAACCTACCAGGCACATAGCCTACCGGACCTAACCCACCAGGCACATAGCCTACCGGACCTAACCCACCAGGCACATAACCTACCGGACCTAACCTTCCAGGCACATAAACTACCGAGCCTAACCCACCGGGCACATAGCCTACCGGACCTAACCCACCAGGCACATAGCCTACCGGACCTAACCTACCAGGCACATAACCTACCGGACCTAACCTTCCAGGCACATAACCTACCGAACCTAACCCACCGGGCACATAGCCTACCGGACCTAACCTACCAGGCACATAACCTACCGGACCTAACCTACCAGGCACATAACCTACCGAACCTAACCCACCGGGCACATAGCCTACCGGACCTAACCTACCAGGCACATAACCTACCGAACCGAACCCACCGGGCACATAACCTACCAAACCTAACCCAACGGGCACATAACCTACCAAACCTAACCCACCGGGCACATAACCTACCGAACCTAACCCACCGGGCACATAACCTACTCGACCTAACCTACCAGGCATATAACCTACTTAACCTACCAGGCACATAACATGCCGAACCTAACCCACCGGGCACATAACCTACCGGACCTAACCTACCAGGCACATAACTTACCGAACCTAACCCACCGGGCACATAACCTACCAGACCTAACCCACCGGGCACATAACCTACCAGACCTAACCCACCAGGCACATAGCCTACCAGACCTAACCCGCCGGGCACATAACCTACCAGACCTAACCCACCGGGCACATAACCTACCGGACCTCACCTACCAGGCACATAACCTCCCGGACCTAACCTACCAGGCACATAGCCTACCGGACCTAACCTTCCAGGCACATAACCTACCGGACCTCACCTACCAGGCACATAACCTCCCGGACCTAACCTACCAGGCACATAGCCTACCGGACCTAACCTTCCAGGCACATAACCTACCGGACCTCACCTACCAGGCACATAACCTCCCGGACCTAACCTACCAGGCACATAGCCTACCGGACCTAACCTTCCAGGCACATAACCTACCGGACCTCACCTACCAGGCACATAACCTCCCGGACCTAACCTACCAGGCACATAGCCTACCGGACCTAACCTTCCAGGCACATAACCTACCGGACCTCACCTACCAGGCACATAACCTCCCGGACCTAACCTACCAGGCACATAGCCTACCGGACCTAACCTTCCAGGCACATAACCTACCGGACCTCACCTACCAGGCACATAACCTCCCGGACCTAACCTACCAGGCACATAGCCTACCGGACCTAACCTTCCAGGCACATAACCTACCGGACCTCACCTACCAGGCACATAACCTCCCGGACCTAACCTACCAGGCACATAGCCTACCGGACCTAACCTTCCAGGCACATAACCTACCGGACCTCACCTACCAGGCACATAACCTCCCGGACCTAACCTACCAGGCACATAGCCTACCGGACCTAACCTTCCAGGCACATAACCTACCGGACCTCACCTACCAGGCACATAACCTCCCGGACCTAACCTACCAGGCACATAGCCTACCGGACCTAACCTTCCAGGCACATAACCTACCGGACCTCACCTACCAGGCACATAACCTCCCGGACCTAACCTACCAGGCACATAGCCTACCGGACCTAACCTTCCAGGCACATAACCTACCGGACCTCACCTACCAGGCACATAACCTCCCGGACCTAACCTACCAGGCACATAGCCTACCGGACCTAACCTTCCAGGCACATAACCTACCGGACCTCACCTACCAGGCACATAACCTCCCGGACCTAACCTACCAGGCACATAGCCTACCGGACCTAACCTTCCAGGCACATAACCTACCGGACCTCACCTACCAGGCACATAACCTCCCGGACCTAACCTACCAGGCACATAGCCTACCGGACCTAACCTTCCAGGCACATAACCTACCGGACCTCACCTACCAGGCACATAACCTCCCGGACCTAACCTACCAGGCACATAGCCTACCGGACCTAACCTTCCAGGCACATAACCTACCGGACCTCACCTACCAGGCACATAACCTCCCGGACCTAACCTACCAGGCACATAGCCTACCGGACCTAACCTTCCAGGCACATAACCTACCGGACCTCACCTACCAGGCACATAACCTCCCGGACCTAACCTACCAGGCACATAGCCTACCGGACCTAACCTTCCAGGCACATAACCTACCGGACCTCACCTACCAGGCACATAACCTCCCGGACCTAACCTACCAGGCACATAGCCTACCGGACCTAACCTTCCAGGCACATAACCTACCGGACCTCACCTACCAGGCACATAACCTCCCGGACCTAACCTACCAGGCACATAGCCTACCGGACCTAACCTTCCAGGCACATAACCTACCGGACCTCACCTACCAGGCACATAACCTCCCGGACCTAACCTACCAGGCACATAGCCTACCGGACCTAACCTTCCAGGCACATAACCTACCGGACCTAACCCACCGGGCACATAACCTACCAGACAGGCTACATGTTTACCAACTGAAATAGTTCAGATGTATCGAAATTTATTTCTTAAAATGTATCCAAAAAACAACAATAATGTAACATATTCCAGATCACCCATCCATAGATGTGTCCATGCCCCTCCCCATACCTTCCAGTCCTTAGATGTGTCCATGCCCCTCCCCCCATACCTAACAACGTTGCTATGGAGATTGTGGACGAGTGAAAACGTTGCTGTGGAGATTGTGGACGACGAGTGAAAACAAGGCGAGAGCTTCTCCTTGTCAGACGACATTTTCCCTTGAAATACAGAACCGTTGCACGTCCCCTTTAAACGATAAAAATAAAAAAGGGCTTTAAAACGCGTCGGCGACAACGCCACGCTCCCACGACGACGGCAGCTCTGCGTGACGCTGACAATGGCCGGGGTGTGTATGCGCAAATATTTGCTCGGCATTCATTCCGAGAGTTCAAAGCGTCTCCGCGAAACCAGCGCCGTCCCCCAGCACGCGGTCGTCGTGTAACCCTCCTTCGCAGCGACACCTTTACCCTGCATGAGTCGAATCACATTGAGCTTCTGTGGAGTGATGAAACCCCATCCCCCCACAAAATGAAAGTCTGCATACGAAGCCCCTCCCACATTGCAATCCCC
>NW_017308252.1:6859-17595 GCF_000935625.1 Nanorana parkeri | reverse complement strand
CCCTCTCCTCTCCTGACAGCAGCCGTGTTCTTGTTTCAACCACTTCTGTGGCCCGCCGTCTATAGACGCATTGTTGCGGCCCGGAAGTGGTTAATGTGCATGCTTCTATAGAAGCATGTAACGTCATTGGCAGGTGAGCGCGGCCCAAGAATGCATCGACACAACGTCAAGCGGCGACATTCCTGCAAATATTTCCCTTTGTCACTTTCCCAGCGCAAATACGGGACGTGGAGCCTCGGGGAAGGATTTCAGCAGAGCCGCGCACACAGGTTCTGTCTAGGCCTGGAAGGGGTTAACCGTCTACCCTTCTTCCATCTCAGCCTTCCCCCACAATGGGGGATCCCTTAAAAACATGATTAGGGATCAGGGAACCCCCCAATATCTGTGGCTCATGGAACGTTAGTGTCATCAGTAAAAGGAAAATATGGAAGCAAAAAAAGGAAGGTGAGGTTTATGTCACGTGTTTCACCACACCCCGAGAGGATCATTCCTCACCTGGATGAAGGCCTCCCTTATATTGGTGGTCAGTGGATGAAGGCCTCCCTTATATTGGTGCTTAATGGATGAAGGCCTCCCTTATATTGGTGGTCAGTGGATGAAGGCCTCCCTTATATTGGTGGTCAGTGGATGAAGGTCCCCATTATATTGGTGGTCAGTGGATGAAGGCCTCCCTTATATTGCTGCTCAGTGGATGAAAGCCTCCCTTATATTGGTGGTCAGTGGATGAAGGCCTCCCTTATATTGGTGCTCAGTGAGAGAAGACCCCCATTATATTGGTGCTCAGTGGATGATGGCCCCCCTTATATTGGTGCTCAGTGGATGAAAGCCCCCCTTATATTGGTGCTTAATGGATGAAGGCCTCCCTTATATTGGTGCTCAGTGGATGAAGGCCCCCCTTATATTGGTGCTCAGTGAGAGAAGACCCCCATTATATTGGTGCTCAGTGGATGATGGCCCCCCTTATATTGGTGCTCAGTGGATGAAAGCCCCCCTTATATTGGTGCTTAATGGATGAAGGCCCCCCTTATATTGGTGCTCAGTGGATGAAGGCCCCCCTTATATTGGTGCTCAGTGAGAGAAGACCCCCATTATATTGGTGCTCAGTGGATGATGGCCCCCCTTATATTGGTGCTCAGTGGATGAAAGCCCCCCTTATATTGGTGCTTAATGGATGAAGGCCCCCCTTATATTGGTGCTTAGTGGATGAAAGCCCCCCTTATATTGGTGCACAGTGGATGAAGGCCCCCCTTATATTGGTGCTCAGTGAGAGAAGACCCCCATTATATTGGTGCTCAGTGGATGATGGCCCCCCTTATATTGGTGCTCAGTGGATGATGGCCCCCCTTATATTGGTGCTCAGTGGGCGAAGGTCCCCCTTATATTGGTGCTCAGTGGATGAAGGCCCCCCTTATATTGGTGCTCAGTGGATGATGGCCCCCCTTATATTGGTGCTCAGTGGGCGAAGGTCCCCCTTATATTGGTGCTCAGTGGATGAAGGCCCCCCTTATATTGGTGCTCAGTGGATGATGGCCCCCCTTATATTGGTGCTCAGTGGGCGAAGGTCCCCCTTATATTGGTGCTCAGTGGATGAAGGCCCCCCTTATATTGGTGCTCAGTGGATGATGGCCCCCCTTATATTGGTGCTCAGTGGGCGAAGGTCCCCCTTATATTGGTGCTCAGTGGATGAAGGCCCCCCTTATATTGGTGCTCAGTGGATGATGGCCCCCCTTATATTGGTGCTCAGTGGGCGAAGGTCCCCCTTATATTGGTGCTCAGTGGATGAAGGCCCCCCTTATATTGGTGCTCAGTGGATGATGGCCCCCCTTATATTGGTGCTCAGTGGGCGAAGGTCCCCCTTATATTGGTGCTCAGTGGATGAAGGCCCCCCTTATATTGGTGCTTAATGGATGAAGGCCCCCTTATATTGGTGCTCAGTGGATGATGGCCCCCCTTATATTGGTGCTCAGTGGATGAAGGCCCCCCTTATATTGGTGCTCAGTGGATGAAGGCCCCCCTTATATTGGTGCTCAGTGGATGATGGCCCCCCTTATATTGGTGCTCAGTGGATGAAGGCCCCCCTTATATTGGTGCTCAGTGGATGAAGGCCCCCCTTATATTGGTGCTCAGTGGATGATGGCCCCCCTTATATTGGTGCTCAGTGGATGAAGGCCCCCCTTATATTGGTGCTCAGTGGATGAAGGCCCCCCTTATATTGGTGCTCAGTGGATGATGGCCCCCCTTATATTGGTGCTCAGTGGATGAAGGCCCCCCTTATATTGGTGCTCAGTGGATGAAGGCCCCCCTTATATTGGTGCTCAGTGGATGATGGCCCCCCTTATATTGGTGCTCAGTGGATGAAGGCCCCCCTTATATTGGTGCTCAGTGGATGAAGGCCCCCCTTATATTGGTGCTCAGTGGATGAAGGCCCCCCTTATATTGGTGCTCAGTGGATGAAGGCCCCCCTTATATTGGTGCTCAGTGGATGATGGCCCCCCTTATATTGGTGCTCAGTGGATGAAGGCCCCCCTTATATTGGTGCTCAGTGGATGAAGGCCCCCCTTATATTGGTGCTCAGTGGATGATGGCCCCCCTTATATTGGTGCTCAGTGGATGAAGGCCCCCCTTATATTGGTGCTCAGTGGATGATGGCCCCCCTTATATTGGTGCTCAGTGGATGAAGGCCCCCCTTATATTGGTGCTCAGTGGATGAAGGCCCCCCTTATATTGGTGCTCAGTGGATGATGGCCCCCCTTATATTGGTGCTCAGTGGATGAAGGCCCCCCTTATATTGGTGCTCAGTGGATGATGGCCCCCCTTATATTGGTGCTCAGTGGATGAAAGCCCCCCTTATATTGGTGCTCAGTGGATGAAGGCCCCCCTTATATTGGTGCTCAGTGGATGATGGCCCCCCTTATATTGGTGCTCAGTGGATGAAGGCCCCCCTTATATTGGTGCTCAGTGGATGAAGGCCCCCCTTATATTGGTGCTCAGTGGATGATGGCCCCCCTTATATTGGTGCTCAGTGGATGAAGGCCCCCCTTATATTGGTGCTCAGTGGATGATGGCCCCCCTTATATTGGTGCTCAGTGGATGAAGGCCCCCCTTATATTGGTGCTCAGTGGATGAAGGCCCCCCTTATATTGGTGCTCAGTGGATGATGGCCCCCCTTATATTGGTGCTCAGTGGATGAAGGCCCCCCTTATATTGGTGCTCAGTGGATGAAGGCCCCCCTTATATTGGTGCTCAGTGGATGAAGGCCCCCCTTATATTGGTGCTCAGTGGATGAAGGCCCCCCTTATATTGGTGCTCAGTGGATGAAGGCCCCCCTTATATTGGTGCTCAGTGGATGAAGGCCCCCCTTATATTGGTGCTCAGTGGATGAAGGCCCCCCTTATATTGGTGCTCAGTGGATGAAGGCCCCCCTTATATTGGTGCTCAGTGGATGAAGGCCCCCCTTATATTGGTGCTCAGTGGATGAAGGCCCCCCTTATATTGGTGCTCAGTGGATGAAGGCCCCCCTTATATTGGTGCTCAGTGGATGAAGGCCCCCCTTATATTGGTGCTCAGTGGATGAAGGCCCCCCTTATATTGGTGCTCAGTGGATGAAGGCCCCCCTTATATTGGTGCTCAGTGGATGAAGGCCCCCCTTATATTGGTGCTTAATGGATGAAGGCCCCCTTATATTGGTGCTCAGTGGATGATGGCCCCCCTTATATTGGTGCTCAGTGGGCGAAGGTCCCCCTTATATTGGTGCTCAGTGGATGAAGGCCCCCCTTATATTGGTGCTTAATGGATGAAGGCCCCCTTATATTGGTGCTCAGTGGATGATGGCCCCCCTTATATTGGTGCTCAGTGGGCGAAGGTCCCCCTTATATTGGTGCTCAGTGGTCCCAAGTTCCTGGCTCTGCTGAGTGACTTTGGTGCACAGTGATGGAACCCCTGCCAACCTCTGTAGGGAACCCCAGAGCTCCACGGGCCCCTGCCTGAGAAAGGCCGCTCTATCTCCTGCAGCTGGTGGCAGTTTAGCACAAGCTGCAATTAGTGGTGGGGAGTGTAATGCAGCCCAGCCACCCCCCTCCCTACCCACCAAAAATCAGCATAATGCCCCTCTGTGCCCTGAGAAACACCCCACACAACACCCTCCTTATACTGCAGGAGCCATCCGAGTGCTGCGGGACCTGCAGACTGGGTCAGTGCACCAGAGCAGAGGAATACAAATTTACTGAGCAGAACAAACCATCTCAGAGTGAAGATACAGAAGGCATCGAAGAGAACCGGTCACCAACAAAAAACTGCAAGTAAAAATCAAGCCATCGTCATGTTTACTTCCAATGTGTCTTTGGACTTCCTAAAAGATGAGGAGACTTCTCCTCGGAGGAGTCAATGCCCCAGCACAGCCCCCTCCCTCCTTACACACCATAGCCCTCTCGTCTTCTGAAAGTGTCTAATTACTGGCCCAGCAATTCCACCCATCACCGCCCCTTCCAACATAACCCTTTATGACCGAGTCTGATGGGGCTGCTGACATCACATCCAAGATGGCGGCAGCCTGAGGGCTTTGGATATCTACATAAGGGAGACTTTAAATGTATTGGGAGCTTGGTCAATGCACCTCCACATCCTGTCCTCTATAGCACCATTATTCCTCTACTGCCCCCACTCACTATCTCGGTTCATACCTGTTCCATCTCTGCTTCCTCTTCTCAGCTCTCCTGACATCTGGAAGTCGATGCTGGCGTAGGTGTTGATGCATGGATTGGCTCCCAGGGTTCCACTCTTTATTGGCTGTGGCACGTTGGCACTCACCAGATAGGCAGTCAGTGGACTGGTACCTACGTCTTTTGCAAGGTCCAGATCAATGTAATTGAGCCCAGATTCATTGGACTGTGCCCGGTTTCCATTGCAAGAGGCAACAGCGTTGAGGGACAAGTTATCAGAACAGTGCCTCATCCGGGCTGGGTGATCGGCCCTCGCAAACTTGCTACGATCTTGCCCCTTGTAAAGACCGCAGCTGGCCACTGCGGATAGCAGGCCCCTCAATTCCAGGTCTTCAGATGGAGGTTTTGTTACTGTAGTCTTCTCGGCACGACCAAACCCGCTGTCCGCTGGGGCCTCCATTGGCACCTTGGCAGTAAGGCTTAGCTTGTTATCCGCAGGCGCTATGGGCCTGAATGTGGTATCGCTGGCCGTGAGCCAGGGATCGTCTTCTGCCGAAGGCTTTAGAAACCTTTCTAAGGTTGAGGTAGGCCACGAGGCCTTTTTTGAAACTGGCCAGGAGTTCATTTCCGCCGTTACCAGGCCATACGCACTTTCGGGAGTTGTCTTTAAAGCCTTCTCAACTTTTTGGTTGGCAGCGGATGGAACTTGCCTGTGGCATGGCTCAAAAGTCATTTTGGTATAGTCTCCGTTGGCCACCTCTGGATGCTGCGTGTCCATGGCAATGTATTCCGACTGGGGAACGTGTGAGACCTTTCTTGTCTTTTCCTGTTTGGCCCTGAAGTGGATGCTGACATATTCCCCCGGACTGGGAGGTCTACGGTAGTTTCCTGGCAACGTGTTTGCCCGCCAAGTGTCCACAGACATACTGAGCGGTCTCCGGCTCCTTCCACCACTGACTTCTTCAAGGCTGTCAGAGGATGAGGAGCAAGAGTTCCTAGCAGGAGGTACTGGGTCCAGCTTATAAGAACGAGGAAGTGAACGGTAGGAGGCAGGAATCCTTGTAGGCCCATTGCTCAGTGTTAATGACTTCTCCACGGGTGGAGGGGTACTAGAGGCTGAGCGGCTTAGTGGCCACATGTTCATGTAATCCGAAGCTTGGCTGTCCGCACTGCCCACCGACATGTCTCCAGAAGGTGGCCAGCTTGCCCTCTCTTGCTCTGGAGAACAACTACCCAAAGGGGACATCATGACATAACCAGCCAACTCTATGGGGGCTGGTGGAGAGATACTGTTAGGTGTCATGGGCATGTAATCTTGGGATCGACTTCCAGGCAGCATGGGCATATAACCTGCTTCAGGGCGTGGCTCACATTTTACCATCATGGCGTAATTGTCTTCATGTTCCAGTTTAAAAGCTTTTCCTCCATCTTCTCCATTTGGCGTGATGGGTACTGACCCGAGGTCTAGTGCTAGAGACCTCCTCCCAAGCTGCCCCATGGAGATGTAATTGGTCTCTCCTGTAACTGGAGACGGTGGCAAAAATATCGGAGGCTCGTGCAGGCTAGGACTTGAGCCATACTCATCCGAAGAAGCAGAACCGTAGTCCATTGGAAGGTGAGTGGCTTCAACACTTGTCCGCTTCTCCTCTTCCTCAGGGGAACGTGGACTGTGATCCCTAGGCAGAGAGTAAGGCTTTGGAGCCGGTGAGCCGTCCGCTGAAACTTCAATCCTGGAGCGGCGTGACAAGCCAACTTGGCTAGGTGGTGGTGGGTTGGGTAGGTGCCTCCTGGATGGGACGGTGATGGGAGTCGAAGAAAGGGATTGACTCTTGGTCCGTGGACGAAACTCTTCACTTAAAGACTTCATAGCTTCCAGGATGGTCTCGTGCATGTTCTGGGCTACAACAGAGTCATCGACCTGGAAGATAAGAAATTATATGAGAGGATGGCTAAGGAAGTGTAGGCACAAGTATGGGATTCCGTGACAATAGCCAAACTAAATGTAATGCTTTTCAGGATAAACATAGAGAAACACTTACAATGCCCATGCAGTGCAAAGGTACAGAGACCTACTTGTAAGGACAACCTTAGACTCACTAAAGTTCACCTTCTAGCTCTGATAGACCAGCAGGTGAGCCCAAACTGCATCAGAGCTCCTCCTCATATGAGTTCAGACTTGGAGATTAGCTACTCCAGCACTGCATCCTCATAGGAGGAGGGGGAGCTAATCTTACTAGATTTAGCTCTTGTCCTTTTCCCTTTTCCTCTATCAAGGTTAGCCAAAGCCAAATCTAGGAAGATAAAGCCCTATGACTTTGAGACTTCATTTCATATACAAGCTCTGCTTCCTACTTAGTAGTGATACATTGTGGTTTTGCTTTGCTGATGTTCATCAACTCCACCAGACCAGGGCTCAAAATTTCCACTCGCCCCCTCGCAAATTGGCGAGTGGAAATTCATCGGCGGATTGTTCGCCGCCGGCAGGACGGGGGTGAAACTGCCGCTGCTTCTGCGGCAATCGCTCTCTCTTCTCTGGCCGGGGTGAAGGGAAGACGGCCAAACTGATTGTTCTCCTCCGCGGCCACTCTGTAGCTCCAGCGGCCGCGGAGGAGAAGAATCAGTTTGGCCGTCTTCCCTTCTACCGGCCAGAGAAGAGACAGCAATCGCCGGAGAAGCAGCGGCAGTTTCACCCCCTGTCCCACCGGCGGCGAACCCCACCGCCGATGAACACAAGGGACCAGTAGGTTGCACTGCAGTTCTGGTGGGACATACAAAAAGATGGAGTGAGCAGAATGACCGAAACACAAGTTCATCACCAAGCTGCTTCTCATTTTCAAACAGTCTGGTTGAAAACAGACTGTTGGTCTTGAGTTTCATTAAACACAACACGTAGTATCTTGGTAGAATGCAGACCAACTACCGTGTTTCCCCGAAAATAAGACACTGGGTCTTATTTTCACGGGATGTCTTATTTATTTATTTTTTTATGTACAACAAAATGTACAACAATCCAAAGTTATGTTCAAAGTTAGTAACCGGCGCTATAGAGGAAGTATCGGCTAATGCGACTCTGCTCCCTCCGCAGCCTTGCTTTCTACAGCGCTGGCCTCCTTTGCCATCAGGGACAGCGGTACCAGCGGTGCAGCAGGGAGGACATCAGACAGTGGACAGCGCGGTAAAGTACGGTACCATTTACCGGTACACAGTACTGTACCATTACATTAAGCAGTGCCTTCAGGGGGACAGCAGTTGGTGTAGTATGGTACTGGAGTGCTCCCTGTCACTGCACTGGCCGGAGGGAGTCCCCTGTCATCCCCTTATACAGTGTGTCCCTGCAGGCTGATACCATCTCTCCTGCTCTTCAAGTTCCCCCTCACATGCTACCACCAAACTAGATCTTACTTTCGGGGTAGGTCTTATTTTCGGGGAAACAGGGTAGGATACACAGGGGAGCTCAGGAAGAGCTTTTCAGGGCACACATGAGTTTTTTGGGGCTTTGACTCAAAATAATGTGATTGGCTAATGCCGTCTCTTTGGGTAGAATAACGTGAACACATTATAGTAATTCTAAGACAGAACGGTCTATTTTGGGGAACGCCACATCCGCGCACATGCTTAGTAAATGCTAATTTCGTTCCCACGGCTCGGCAGTGTTTAGTGTAAGAATTAGCAACTAAGCCAAGTGTGAGTTGGGAGAAGTCTCCAGATGCCGGTGTATCCAATTAACATGCGGTAAACATTCGGGAAAACGCTGCCAGCGTATGCAAATCCATTGGAGATAACAAGCCCCGTTCTTAAAGCAAAACTCGCTAAAGCAGACCTAAGCCTTCAAAAGCTGAAGTTTTAATCTGCTTCTTTTTTTCCTTCTCCGGTTTCCGTCTGACTTGCTGCAGCTTCTAATGCATGTTGTGAGAAGCTCCCAGTGTGCAGTGACATCAGAGGAAGCCATTTCAGTCCGGGAGAGGAGCCGGCGCAACTGTGCAAGACTGAAGGGAAGAGTTCAGATTGAACAGCGGGCACTTCTTAATAGCAGCCATAGCGCCTTGGGTGCTCCTGACCCACGGGGTGATCAATATGTGGCTTCCAGCTCTGTGCTCAATGGAACTTGCCAAGTCTTTCTGATCAGTTGAAAGACTGGCATGGCAATAGGGTGTTCCAGAGATCTGACTTTGTAACTGGAAGTCAACATTTGCATAATAAGCTCCTCGGTGCCCAAGACAGGACCATGGCGTACGTACAGATGTCCCTCAGAATCTTTACAGAGAAACTAAAAAACCTTTAATCACCAATAATTAAATACTAAGGCGGGTAATGATTACAATTTTCATGTTCGATTAATCAAATTTTTTTAAAACCGATTAATTTTGATTACTTATAACGCACA
This sequence comes from Nanorana parkeri, assembly GCF_000935625.1. Lineage (NCBI taxonomy): Eukaryota > Metazoa > Chordata > Amphibia > Anura > Dicroglossidae > Nanorana > Nanorana parkeri. The sequence continues at coordinate 8,553 of NW_017308252.1, read as the reverse complement.
TACAGATCCAACTACATTGGCCTATACACATACAGCACAGCAATGAAGTAATAAAATGAACTAGGATCACACTCATCCAGCACGTTATTATTCTGAGTTACCCCCACTCAATATGGCCGCCGCTTGGGTGAGGAAACTCAGAATAATAACGTGCCGGATTAGTGTGATCCTAGTTCATTTTATTACTTCATTGCTGTGCTGTATGTGTATAGGCCGATGCCTTGGCTGGCACTCGTGCAGAAAGTTTCTTGGCCATACTCACCGGCCCAAGTGGCTCCGTCGGCTAACGAAGGGAAGGGGGGAGGAGTCCCATGACGTCACAGACATCGACGTCACCGGACTCCTCCCCATTTCCCTTCGTTAGCCGACGGAGTCACTTGGGGAAGGGGGAAGGAATCCGATGACGTCGATATCCGTGAAGTCACCTGATCGCTGACCGGACTCCCGGAAGCCGGCGGAGAGGCGAGTGTTTTCATTAGCGATCAAAATAATTTTAATCAATCAAAAAGTTTAACGATTAATCGAGAAATTAATCTTTAATTTTCACAGGCCTATTGAATACCCATAATCCTATGTAGCCAATGAGATCTAGACTGCAGGTCCATGTCCTATACATACGTTCATGTATCCCTAACCCTCCTCAACCCCTACTCCAAATTTGAGCCTTCTAGCCCACAAAGAACCAGAGCTACGCCCAGGACAACAAGGCATACCCACATAACATTTGAGTCTATGGAAACCACGCCTTCTGAGACATGGGTCACTCTCCGGTCAGCTTGCTCCTTGCCCAGAGGGGCCATCTAGGGAAGGCTTGGCACTACCTCTGGTAGTAATTTGGTGACAGGCGGACACTTCTAAGTCCTTCCACCGAGTCCACGAAAAACACCCTCGGTTCCGAACTATCAAAGTGGTAAAAATGATGCCCAGCCAAAACTTTTTTATGGCTTGGGTAAGGATTAGAACCCCTGTCGAATTATCACAGCTACCTGGGGTCACGGTAGTGGGTTTTTGGCACTTCCTGTCCCGGTGACAATTTTTTTTAAAACAGGAAATGAGGGAACAGCAACACAGACCGAAATAAAATCTACATTAGTAGAGTGGGGGAGGAAAAAACAAACCCCCCCCCCCCTTCAGCTTTTTCTTATTTCCATGTGCCCCTGTTGCAGATTTACCCTCATTTCCTGTCTGGGAAATCCTTTTTCATCAGGAAGCGAGCGGAAATCTCTCCATCGGAGCCCAGAATAGCAGCAAAAAAACAATCAGAAAATCCAACCCTTACCCTTCCCCCACCCCATTCCAAAGGGTTTGGCTGGACTTACACCCTTTCATTTTTTTTGGGATAGCTTTAGATGTTTTTGAGTTATTTTAGGTCAACAGAAAAGCTGTTTTGCAGCAACCTGATACCATTCCTGGATGCAGATGATTTCTCATTCAGGGGCAGTGTGTTGTCCAGCTTTTGGAACGCTCCCAAATGTGTTATAAATTTATAGACATTGTATTGGAGCTCATCTGCATCTGAGGAGGGAAGTTACCGCCATGATATTAGCACAATGTGGTCAGTTTTATACATCTAGGATTCAATGATATGAAGAGCCATCATGACTCATCAGGACTCTCTTCCATTGGCTCCAGGGGGGGGGGGGGCGACGGGGACCTCCCCCCCACACTTGGCCAAGAGGGGGGTGGTGCGCAGT
>NW_017308252.1:2922-6720 GCF_000935625.1 Nanorana parkeri | reverse complement strand
ACCGACAATGCTGCCCCTCCCATGGCGCCAGGGGGGGGGGGGCTACGTGGACATCCCACCAATCCTTGGACCAGAGCGGGTTGATGCTCAGTTACCGTGCCGTATCCAAGGTTCCCCGTGGGGCTTATAAATCAGTAAGAGAAGAACATCAAAAACACTGACTCGCTCAACTGCAGAGAACCATCCGAAATCAATGCTGGTAATTGGTCGCTTGTTAACCCCTACTGGGCTAAATTATCACTAGCGATGGTTGAACCTGGAGGTGTTACCAGTGGCAGCCAAGTCATGTCTAGACAATGAAGGCGGCAAGGCATGCGGGAATAGAACTCAATTCTAGACTTCAGACAAATACAAAAAGAATAAAAAAGGATAAAGACACTCGTATACAAAAATAACGTATCTTCTATATCCATAGAAAACATGCAAAATGATCCAAGTATGGAGTCTAAAATGATATATAAAAACACTATTATTAGGTCATCCTCAACATAGCCACATATAAAGAGATGGATGGCTGTTCTAAAGTCTACAGGGCATCTACAGGTGAAACTCGATTAGAATATGGTGCAAAGTTCATTTATTTCACTAATGCAACTTATGCGGTGAAACTAATATATGAGAGAGACTCATTACATGCAAAGCAAGATAATTCAAGCCGTGATTTGTCATCATTGTGATGATTATGGCTTACAGCTCATGAAAACCCCAAGAACCCCAAATCCACAACCTTAAGAAAGTAGAATATTACATGCAATCAATAACACAAGGATTGTACATAGAACAATATCGGACCTCTGAAAAGTACAAGCATGTATATGTACTCAGTACTTGGTTTGGGCCCCTTTTGCAGCAATTACTGCAATTACTTTTGCACGATATTCTAATTATTCGAGTTTCACCTGTATACTCGCATGTCATGATACATCGATAGGCCTTGCACCTGTAATACACTGGACGTATATGCTGGTGTTCTAATAGACTCTCCTTCTATAAAGCAGTCCGAACCCACAGCTGACCCACCTAGGTGGGGGGGTTGGCGTAAATTCACAATAAGACCCCACTAGAGTCCAGAACCACAACTAACATACCTTGGGGGACCTCAAGAACTCACAATAAGATTCAATTGGAGTCTGAATGCACTCCCATAAATGACGCACCTATGTGTAGCACCCCAAAGATCACACTGACGTCTGAACCCACAGAGATGGGGATTTCCACAAACTCACAATGAGAACAGACTAGAGTCCTGAGCCACAACTTAAGAATTCACAATAAGTGGAGTCTGAACGCACAGCTTATCGATTATTGAAAAAGTTGACAACTTTTTCAATAATCGATTATAATCGATTATGTCGATTAGTTGTTGCAGCCCTAAAGTACATAGATGGGGATCTCCACAAATTCACAAGAATACCACACTAGAGTCCTGACACACAACTAAAGATACCTTGGTGGAACACAGAGATTCACAATAAGAACCCACTGGACCCATGACCCCCGGCTGAAACACCTAGGCATGACAATTTGACAATGAGCCCCCACTGAAGCACATGAAGAGCCATCATGACTCATCGGGACTCTCTTTCATTGGATGGGGGACCTAGAACATTTAAAATAAGACCCATACTGGACTCCTGACCCACAGCTGACATACCTAGGTGTGGGACCCCAGAAATTCACGGTAAGTCACTGGAGTCCTAACCCACAGCTAAATAGATGGGGATCCCCAAAAAGTCACAATGAAAGCCACAGTGGTATCTGAACCCAAAGCTACATAGATGGAGGTCTCCCAAGATCCACAAGACCACACTAGAGTCCTGACACACAACTAACTTACGGTGGGGGACCCTGAAAATGCACAAGAAGATCCCACTGCAGTCCTGGGCCTAATCTATGAAAAGGGAACCACAAAAATTCACAATAAGGCCCCACTGGGCGCCTGACACACAACTGAGGCACCTACATGCAATATTACTAGGAAACCTAGACAACTTCGCCAGGGCACAAAGTGCGTTAAGTCTGGAAAGCCATTTTCCATTTGCCAAGTGCTGGGCCACAGGGGTGTTGAATTCGTATCGTCCGACGCCCGGGACATGTAGTTCCTGAGAGCGGGGAGCGGGGACGGAGCAGTGACAAAGCCGGACGGTGGAGCAGGCTCTGTCACCTCCCTCAGCCTCTGTCCCCGGGGCCCGCTGCTCGTTCCTGTCACAGGAGTTCTAGCACAATAAACATTTTACAAAGTAAATACAAACTGAAAAAATGAAAACCAGCCCCGCTGCCCCCATCTGCATGCGAATAAACGCTCAGGTGTTTTCAACTGCGATCGTGTGCAACCGCACGGGCAGGGCGGTATTGCAGCAGGAAAACGCGCAATCTGCCTGGAACGACTGGGGCGCCATCAGAAAACAATGGCACTGCCAGCGCGATCGGCAGTGGTGTGCGATCCGTGATCGTGGCCGAAGCTACATACAGTGTACCATATCCTTCCGTATGTACCCGGCGTATAAGACGACCCCCGATTTTTGGGGGATGTTTTAAGGTTTCAAAACCCGTCTTATACGCCGGCGAATACGGTAGATTGTCACGAGGGACAAGTAGATTCGGCCCCCCGCTTTAGTCCTTGGACAAGTAGTTTTTTTCAAAAATGTCCACACCCCCCTGGGCCACGTTACACATTTTCTTACCTGCATCCACAGTTCTCCCGGGCCAGTCACCGCCGAGCGCCCCACTTCCACGAAGAAATAGTTGTCGGAATGGCCACAGCGTCGGACATTCATGAGCTGAAGGGTGACGGAGGGGTTGTCGCAGCGGAGGCGCAGGAGGCCGAGCGTGCGGTCCGTCAGACACAGGCGGTAGGTTCCTGAGAGGTTGCGGGTCTGGCCGAGTCCGCGGGGGCGTACGCTCACCTGCCACACTTCCCTGAATGGCGGAGCAGGCAAAGCCGAGGCGTCAGTGGAGGTGGACAGAGAACGAGCTGGAAGGAAGGAAGGAAGGAAGGAGAGGGACATTAGGTGAGGATTTACTTTTCTTGGAAACAATGATTCACAATACAAAAAGAAGAAGATCAGTCTTTCCTTCAGTCTTTCCTTTCACTTCCTGTCCCGGAGACCCAACAGGAAGGGAGAGGACAACTCTCCAGTGTGAGGGGGAAATTCCCTTTTGCCAATCTGCATGATTTCCCCTCACTTCCTGTCCCAGAGACCCAACAGGAAGGGAGAGGACAATTCTCCAGTGTGAGGGGGAAATCCCCTTTTTCCAATCTGCATGATTTCCCTCACTTCCTGTCCCAGAGACTCAACAGGAAGGGAGAGGACAACTCTCCAGTGTGAGGGGGAAATCCCCTTTTGCCAATTTGCATGATTTCCCCTCACTTCCTGTTCTGGTGACCCAACAGGAGGGGGGAGAGGACAACTCTCCAGTGTGAGGGGGAAATCCCCTTTTGCCAATCTGCATGATTTCCCCTCGCTTCCTGTTCTGGTGACCACTCTAAACTTTTTTTTTTTTTAAGTGATAATGGTGACCAGGACAAAAAGACGGGGGAGCCTCACAGACCTCATATCAAGGGCAAAGACGCACAGGGCCGAGGATAGCGTTCCCACTTATACTTTTCACAACAGAAATTGTTGTCAGCACTTTATCCTCCCCAGTCATAAAAAAAAAAAAGGGCGCAAAACATATAATCAAAGAACAAAAACAAAACAAAAATAACTCTAGACGTGCTATAAAAAGTTACAAAATATCAGCGCCTGCAAAAGAAAGTAGTGTTGGCATCCACAAGATCTTTTAACCACCGGGGGG
>NW_017308252.1:264-2587 GCF_000935625.1 Nanorana parkeri | reverse complement strand
AGGGGGGGGGGGGGGGGGGGGGTCATCTGTATACAGGGATATTGATCGATACAACGGAGGGCTGAAGCGTTGTAAAGTAATATTGTTCGCGACGCAAAGTCTGAACGGCCCGAGATTGGAAAATGGTTGGAACACGCGTCTGTCAAAAGACGTCCCAGATAAATGTCACATCAAAACACGTCCCCTAAGATAACTCTTATCATGCGTGGATTTACCCAGCGGCCCATTGCTATTCGACAAAGAAGAGTGTTTACATGCGTATAGCGCAAATGCACTCTTTTGTAGCCGCCTGCATCCTAGCAACTAAAGGATGGTAGGCGGGCTACCTAGGGTTACCTTAGTAACCTTTCGTTACTAGGATGCAGAGGGCTCACACTGCCTAGCGTTGTTTGTTGCTAGGATGCAGGCAGCCTAAACAACCCAGGGTCCTTTGTTAATAGGACGCAGGCAGCCTGGACCACCTAGGGTCCTTTGTTGCTAAGCCGCAGCCAGCCTAAACAACCCAGGGTCCTTTGTTGATAGGACGCAGGCAGCCTGAACCACCTAGGGTCCTTTGTTGATAGGACGCAGGCAGCCTGGACCACCTAGGGTCCTTTGTTGATAGGACGCAGGCAGCCTGGATCACCTAGGGTCCTTTGTTGCTAGAATGAAGGAGAGCTGAGCCCCCTAGCGTCCTTTGCTGCTAGGTTGCTCATGACGCAGGCAGCCTGGACCACCTAGGGTCCTTTGTTAATAGGACGCAGGCAGCCTGGACCACCTAGGGTCCTTTGTTGATAGGACGCAGGCAGCCTGGACCACCTAGGGTCCTTTGTTAATAGGACGCAGGCAGCCTGGACCACCTAGGGTCCTTTGTTGATAGGACGCAGGCAGCCTGGACCACCTAGGGTCCTTTGTTGATAGGACGCAGTCAGCCTGGATCACCTAGGGTCCTTTGTTGCTACAATGAAGGAGAGCTGAGCCCCCTAGCGTCCTTTGCTGCTAGGTTGCTCAAGTTGCCTAGGAGTCCATTGTTGCTAGGATGCAGGTGGCTGGAGTTACTTAAAGTCCTTCATTGCTCGGGTGCAGACCGCTCACACTGCCTAGAGTCCCTCATTGCTAGAATGCAGACGGCCTGATCCACCTGGTGTCCTTTGTTGCTAGGATACATGTAACTAGAGCTGCCTAAAGTCCATTGTTGCTAGGGTGCAGGTGGCTCCTTGCCACATATGCTCTTTGGTTGCTAGGATGTGGTCGGTCAGAGCCACCTAGCGTCCCTCACCGCTAGGACGCAAGTGGCTCAATCTGTCTAAAGTACTTTGTCGCTAGGGTGCGGGCAGCTTTTACCACCTAGTGTCCTAGCAACCAATAGGGCACCTTTGCTATACATGTTGTATGCATGTAAACTTTGCACAAAATGTCACACGTGTACAGCACACGGCCACCAAGGTCCTTCACGCTAACTACCATATTGTCCTACAGCCATGTGAATGGGCCCTAAGAGGGTGCTCTATGTCCCTTCTTGGACTTGCAATGGCTCCTCTGCCTCCCATGACACACCGCCATCCTTGACATTGAGGTGGGCGGCTATTGCTGAGCTCGGCACAAAGATCCCCCGACACATTGGAATAGTCTTTGCTCATTGGGGCTCCATTCACCGTTCTATGTCTACGCTCCACTGCGCTCCCCCCATCTGGAGGTTCTTCACCTTTTGGCCCCCAATGACATGAACGTTCATAGTCACCTGGGGCCAGGGCCAGATTTATTCCCTGTTGCCCCGAGGCCGGGCCTCGGTTGGCCTTGTGGGAAATCCGGCCCTGCCTGGGACACCACCGCTACGCCATGGATCACCTTCTGCCTACTGAGGTAATACCGGACATCCTATTTGTATCAATAATTGTAACTTTCCTGGATTGTTGATGACTATGGAGGATTATTGATGACTATGGAGGATTGTTGATGACTATGGAGGATACAATGGAATGATCTAGCCCAGGGGTGGGCCTCCTCGGCACTCCAGCTGCGGTGAAACTACAAGTCCCATGAGGCATTGCAAGACTCCGACAGTCACACTCCTAGATGCAGAAGAGACCTGATAGGATTTGCAATCATGCCTCTGGGGGTCATGCCAGTGACTATCATGAGTCTTGCAATGCCTCATGGGACTTGTAGTTTCGCCGCAGCTGGAGTGCCGTGGTTGCCCGCCCCTGGTCTGAGCGGGTCGGCGGATTCCCGGTGGTCACGGAGGTCTTTGTATCACTGAAATCGCTTTATTCTTCTCGTCGGTTTTCCACTTTTTGTAACAAATGAAACAAAAAATAGATTTTTGGTTGCCGATCAATTTTGG
>NW_017308252.1:0-215 GCF_000935625.1 Nanorana parkeri | reverse complement strand
GATCCTGAGCTTCTGCCATAGAACAATTCCGCACGCCGTTCCCGAGCTCCGGCTTGGGATACATTGTAACGCGACTTCCTCCGACCAATGAATGAGCAGGAGGACGCTCGGGGGGTGCCCGCGGGGTTAGAGCTCGGAGCTAAATGATGGAAATGTTTAATCAAACGGCGCTGCTGGAAATCAAAGCTTCCCCCTCCCCCCCGTCGCGGTCAACC
>NW_017308251.1:245284-245516 GCF_000935625.1 Nanorana parkeri | reverse complement strand
ACATGAGCCACCCTATGATGGTAAAGTCAACCACCATTGAGGTATCACAGCTCACAAGCCCTAAGTGTCCTTTCCAACCCTCGGGGCCAAAGAGGTTCTGTACCCACTGCAACCCTAGAAGGTACACCAGTGGCTCCAGCTCCGTTAGATAGAAGTTGTATCTAATATAATACAACAAAGGATAATATGTTCCACCCTATGATGGTAAAGTCAACCACCATTGAGATATCCC
>NW_017308251.1:240207-240632 GCF_000935625.1 Nanorana parkeri | reverse complement strand
CCACCCTATGATGGTAAAGTCAACCACCATTGAGATATCCCAGCTCACAAGTCCTAGGTGCCCTATCTAACCCTTGGGGCCCAAGAGGTTTGATAACCACTGCAACCCTAGAAGGTACACCAGTGGTTCCAGCTTCATTTGATAGAAGGTTGTGTTGTGGAATTTACCCAAGATGGTGGAATAACAGGAAAGTTCATTGAAAAACACATAGGACACTCTTGTATATTAGGAGATCGCCAGCTACACATTGTGTAACAGTGAAGCAACCACATAATTCAGCCTTTCTCAACCATTTTACCTTGGAGGAACCCTTGAAATAATTGTCAGGTTTAAGGAAACCCCTGCTAAAAATAAACTTCCAGTTTGTGATACAATAACGATATCAGTGAGTTAAAGGAAACTATGAGGTGAGTGAAAATCACTCA
>NW_017308251.1:236108-236997 GCF_000935625.1 Nanorana parkeri | reverse complement strand
AAGACTAAACATTTTCTCTCTCAGATTGGCGTTGAAGTGACAGTATGTGGGTCTTACAATCAGACAAGTCGTATCTTTGGTTGGATTCTCGTTACATTTACAAAAAACCTTTAAACCAAATCATTTTATTGTTGCTACGTGACCCCTCCTCTGTTTCAGCCCCGATAGTCCGAGTGATAAATAACACATTTTGTTTTGGGTTGAGAAAATAAAAAATAGATCTTTTTTTCCCCCCCGGTCTTTGGTCTCGCAGCATTTCTCACTGTCAGTCCCTTTGTGTTTTGAGCAGAGAATATATAAAATAACAAACATCTTACAAATAACGGCGTGTCATCGGCAAAAGACTTCCTCGCGAGGAGCCATCTTGGTCCGGCCAAAACGCTGGATCAATAAATCTCCGTGTTTTCCCAGGGCTGGGCCGCCGCTCACGCCTCTCCTGCGAGCCTAATCAATCCTGCGGCTGACGGATCTCATGCTTGAGGAAGTCTGTTGGTGCAGCGTGCGTCCGTTCTGTCTCTGCCTCACGTAGCCTTGTTGCCGTTCTGTCTGCCTTGAAGGTTATGAAATCAGATACGGCTGAAATACAAATCCGGTCTCTAGGTCGTTAATTAGAAAATGGTGGACAAGGCCTTGCTGCCCTGGTTTCGTTACGTTATTTAGGGCCCCTGGGTGTCAACGCTTCTTTGTTTTGTATGGGATGCCCAATTGTGGTTTGGCATTGATGATAATTGGGGAACACCTATAAATTATTTTTGGGATCTCATGTGCTGTCTGCACCCACCTGATGTTCTTCCCTGCATCCTGGGCATCTGGAGCACTTAACTGTCCAATTGCCACACTGCACACTATAACTGCATCCTCAGAGAAGAATGAAGCCCACTAGGGGCCC
>NW_017308251.1:231151-231893 GCF_000935625.1 Nanorana parkeri | reverse complement strand
GCCCGATCAAACCCTTGTGGGCCCAAGAGGCTCTGTACCCACTGCAACCCTAGAAGGTAAACCAGTGTGGTCCCAGCTCCATTTGATAGAAGTTGTATCTAATATAATACAACAAAGGGTAACATGAGCCATCCTATTCTGGTAGTGTCAACCACCATTGAGGTATGACAGCTCACAAACTCTAAGTGTCCTACCAAACCCTTGGGGCCCAAGAGATAACCTCTATGGCCTCAAGGGTTTGATAGGACACTGATGTACCCACTGCAACCCTAGAAGGTAAACCAGTGTCTCCAGCTCTGATAGAAGTTGTATTTAATCTAATACAACAAAGGATAACATGTTCCACCCTATGATGGTAAAGTCAACTGCCATTGGGGTATCACAGTTCACAAGCCTTAAGTGTCCTATCCAACCGATGGGGCCCAAGAGGTTCTATACCCACTGCCAATCTATAAGATACAGCAGTGGCTCCAGCTCTGATTGAAGTTGTTTCTAATCTAATACAACAAAGGATAACATGAGCTACCCTATGATGGTAAAGTCAACCACCTTTGAGATATCACAACTCACAAGTCCTAAGCGCCCGATCAAACCCTTGGGGCCCAAGAGGTTCTGTACCCACTGCACCCTAGAAGGTAAAACCAGTGTGGTTCCAGCTCCATTTGATAGAAGTTGTATCTAATCTAATACAACAAAGGATAACATGAGCCACCCTATGATGGTAAAGTCAACCACCATTGAG
>NW_017308251.1:216087-229248 GCF_000935625.1 Nanorana parkeri | reverse complement strand
TCAATAGATCGGGAAGTGAGCGAGCACATACCGGCGCTCGCCCACTCATTTCTCGATCATCTTCCTGCAGAGAGTGGTGACTGTCAGTCATGGCTTCCTGGAGGGATTCCCCCTCCCCGCTCCGATCCTCCAGCGCTGACTGGTGGAACGGACGGGGGAGGGGGCGGGTACAGCTGGGTCTGTCTCTAGATAGTCAGAGCCAGCTGTCAATCACACAGCTGGGTGGATCTGGACAGACATGTCGGGATCCGTCCCGGCTGCGGCGGTCTCAGTATACTGCGAGCTGTAGCTCGCAATATACTGAGCTTTGGGTCACGGGAGGAGGTTTGTTTGTGTCCTCCCGTGACCCTTAGGAGAACTATGGGGAAAAACACTTACCTTATAGTTCTCTTTTAAAGAGAGTTTTTTAAATAAATGTGGTGCATCTGGGGTGTTTGACACCCGAAGGGGGGGTTCATTTTACAATGACCCCCTGCTCCATACAACAAAATGATTTTCAGTAATAATCTTGAAATTAAATTATTAATAATAATAATAGGAAGAAAAGGAATACAGACAGTGAAAACAGTTGTTGTGATCCTGAGCATCTGACCTCAGCTTTTCTGGAATGGAAACATCAGGCAACCTCCCTAGTGGGACCCCCTTCCAATCCTCCGGGCCCTATAGCAGTCGCATGAGCTGCTATGGCTATAGTTTTGCCACTGGCTGAACTAGAAGCCAATTAAGCCCATCTGCAGGCCACAGGTGCTGACAGTAGGGTAGAGCAGAGTGATGCCTCATCAGTGTGCTGGTAACCCAATGACTGCTGGAGGTCAGGGGACCTGGTTGTGCTATTCAAGGGGGGCGCCTGCATTACCATACTGGCTAAAGAGAATTACAAAGCCTTTGGCATGTATAACCTTTCCCATGAATACATTTTCAATTGTGGATTTGAGTTCATTCTTTTTAAACTAAAGATTGCTTTCCCCTCATTAGACAAAGGCAAACTCCCGATTGTTTGTGATTTCTTTAAAGCAGGAACAAAGGCAGAACTAATATTACAATGCATAAAATATAAAAAATAACATAGCGATGGATACGTGGATCAGAATGTAAATCCTCCCAAAACATTTGCTAATACCTCTCCATTGTTCCATTGATCCTCTTTGCACTGGCCGGGCCGTGTATACAGCGAGCGGGAGAACACGCATGTGATCAGATACTACAGGATTTCTTGTTATAAAGAAAACAGAGGTACAGCTAAAAGCTCATGTATGCCCCAGAGCAAAAGACACAACATTGCACCCCTGCTATTATATTTTTAGAGAACAGGACCACGGGAGATCACAGGACAGCCTAAGGCATCGCAGCATATTATGTGTGTACAAGGCCGAGGAGAACAATACCAACTTCATTATCATAGCACAAGCTGAGCGGACGGGAATCCTAATCAAGACAAGCCATGTCACGCTCCCGTGTCATATGTACCCGTGCCAAATTATTCATGGAATTTACAGTCAGATGAAAAAAAAAGAACAAATAACTTTTGTGTAAATCTTTGTTTATTGTATTTTTAGGTTGAGCACACAGAATAAGGTTACAGAAATGTACCGATGGATAGTGATATGTATGTGTATATCCGTTCAGTTGTATCTGGCTCTCTGCCATCTCTGGGCCTATGCTCTGGGCACCATGTCTGATAAACATATAAGGTCTTAGCTACATTTTAGACGATCAAAGGTAAGACTTTCTCAGTACGATCCCCAAGATATCTAATTCACAAAAGGGCAAATGATCCCAACTGTTCATTCTGCACAGGACATAACGCATTCCCGTGTTTGTGTTTTATATTGGGTTGCTTGCAGACAGCATATAGGTTCTATTCACCTCTAAAGCTGGCCATAGACCTTACAACCATCGCGAGACTTTCGTCCTGCGATGGTTGTAAGGTAATTAAAAAAATGTACGATCTGCCCATCTTGGACAGGCAGATCGTACATGCGATCATCGCAAGTGACTGCAATCATCATGACCGCAATGCTGAACGGGCAGTGTGCCCTTGCGCACACCGGCCCGGGCGGCATTCATCTTACGAGCAGGCCACACACCCTCCGACAATCGTACGATTCTCAGCGGGTTTACGAACCTGCTCGTAAGACAAAAGACGTGCGGCCGTACAGTAGAAACGGTCGCACGCCTTCCATACACCTTGTGATTATGGTACGATCGCGGGATTGGTTGGGCAAGGTGTATGGGCACCTTTACACCAATATTAACGGTGTTCACTACGCTAAATATGGTCAGTTGGATCTCTTTAGAGTGCAACCACCTGATGGGTATTCTTGGTTATCAATCATGAGAACAAATAAGTTTGTTTCCATCTTTGTTTATTGTATTTTTAGGTTTCACATATAAAACTAGGTTTACGGAACTGTAAGTAGTCATTTGTATTGGACTCTTGGCAGTTCTATGGGCCCGCTTGCTGGGCACCATGTCCAATATACTTGATTAGATCTTGGCTACATTTCAGACGAGGAATGGAAAGACATTTTCAGTATGACCCCTGAGACATCTATTTCATAGAGCAGCAGAGTATCCCAACTGTTCAATCAACATGTAGGACATTTTCTTTGTTTTTGTTTAATCAGGGGTGTTGCTAGACCCTTTCACCCTGTCACTGTGTCCCAGGTCTTCTACTGAGAGCACCGGTCTTCTACTGAAAGCTCCAGGTCTTCTACTGAGTGCCTCAGGGCTTCTACTGAAAGCTCCGGATCTTCTACTGAGTACCCAAGGCCTTCTCCTGAGCGCCCAAGGTCTCCTGAGGAGCGCCCCCGGTCTTCTGCTGAGTGCCCAGGATCTTCTACTGAGCACCCCAGATCTTCTAAAGAGTGCCTCAGATCTTCTAAAGAGTGCCTCAGGTCTTCTACTGAAAGCTTCAGGTCTTCTACTGAGAGCCCCGGGTCTTCTACTGAGTGCCCCAAGTTTTCTGCTGAGTGCTTCAAGTCTTCTACTGAGAACTTCAGGTCTTCTACTGAGAACTTCAGGTCTTCCACTGAGAACTTCAGGTCTTCCACTGAGAACTTCAGGTCTTCCACTGAGAACTTCAGGTCTTCTACTCAGAGCTTCAGGTCTTCTACTGAGTGCCCCAAGTTTTCTGCTGAGTGCTTCAAGTCTTCTACTGAGAGCTTCAGATCTTCTACTGAGAGCTTCAGATCTTCTACTGAGAGCTTCAGGTCTTCTACTGAGAGCTTCAGGTCTTCTACTGAGAACTTCAGGTCTTCTACTGAGAACTTCAGGTCTTCCACTGAGAACTTCAGGTCTTCCACTGAGAGCTTCAGGTCTTCTACTGAGAGCTTCAGGTCTTCTACTCAGAGCTTCAGGTCTTCTACTCAGAGCTTCAGGTCTTCTACTCAGAGCTTCAGGTCTTCTACTCAGAGCTTCAGGTCTTCTACTCAGAGCTTCAGGTCTTCTACTCAGAGCTTCAGGTCTTCTACTCAGAGCTTCAGGTCTTCTACTCAGAGCTTCAGGTCTTCTACTCAGAGCTTCAGGTCTTCTACTGAGTGCCCCAAGTTTTCTGCTGAGTGCTTCAAGTCTTCTACTGAGAGCTTCAAGTCTTCTACTGAGTGCCCTGGGTCTTTTACACAATGCCTCGGGTCTTCTACTGAGGGCCCCAGGGCTTATACTAAGTGCCCCGGGTCTCCTTTAAACTATGAAGAGGACCATTTTATTCATAATCCACTTTTTAAACATTGTGTGATGTATCCACTTTTCAATAATCTATCAATATTTCTTTCTTTTTTTGTATGTATTATGATCATGTCATCATAATGTGACATTACGCTTTTAGATCAATTCAACATTTTAATAATACTACAGGAGGGGGCGGAGACAAGACCAGTCACTCTGCACAAAGCGAGAGCAGCAGTGAGCAGTCTTTATTACAGGAGGGGTCGGAGACAAGACCAGTCACACTGCACAAAGCGAGAGCAGCAGTGAGCGGTCTTTATTACAGGAGGGGGCGGAGACAAGACCAGTCATCCTGCACAAGGAGAAAGCAGCAGTGAGCGGTCTTTATTACAGGAAGGGGCGGAGACAAGACCAGTCATCCTGCACAAAGCAAGAGCAGCAGTGAGCGGTCTTTATTACTTGAAGCTCCAAGTTTCACACTGGATCTCTGTACACATTTGGAAAAGAACAAACAGAGCTCACCAGGAGGCAAGGAACACATGGCTCTCGTACTGTATTCAGACAATATTTGCTTATCCCGGAGTTCAGCTGTAAATTGCACTTCTATTTGATGCGGAGAAAACAGACATTAAAAAGCAAAAAAAGTATACCCCCTTGTAAAAATGATTATTGCTGTTGGAGTATTGTCATGGTAATCCACAACCCGTAATTTTCCCGAGCTATGGTGAGGAAAATCTCTCGGGGAATAAAGCATGGTCTGCCGGGAGGATGAAATTGAAAGCAATCTATCTGCTAAAGGGGTTTGGGGGTTCCATACGGGCAGAGAACGCTGGTTGCGAGTCAAATTAATGTCCTCAAGAACCTGGAAGATTGCGGGTTGCTGACATCTGCGGCATAAACCTCACAGCGGAGAAAAGCAAAATATCCATTTGTGTGAAAATTGTTTATTGAGCCAAGTAAAAAAAAAATGTATTATTGTCTGTTTTAGAGAGAACCTGTCTACTCAGCAATGATTGGAAGAGGGGGAGTGTTTCTGCCTCGGTTAAAGATAGATCACACCAGATACATGTGAAAATGCGTTTATTAACGGGTCATCAGACTCATTGTGATTGGCAGATCCTTATCAGATAGGGTCACGGAGCATGCAGATGTGCTCAGATTGTTTCCCCCTTTTTTTCCTGAGCTAGTAATAAGACCCTTCTAAGCCCAGCTCCATCCAGACCTCATATTGTATCTTATATTGGAGAGGGCAGAGAGCTTTTATTCCCCCCACTTCCTGTCAGGATAGGACATGATGGGAAATCTCTCCAATGAGAACACGGGAAAAAAAAACAGATCCTTAGTAAAGTTGGGAGGGTTTAGAATTGTTTTCCTGTCTGGATGACATTTAATGGACTGAAGGGCACTGACAGCTGCATTGGATGTTGTCACCCTGTCCTTAGCACCCCAGAGAGAATCTTCACGTCAGAGTCCCCTCCTTCACATCATAGTTGTTCCTTCACATCAGAGTCCCCCCTTTTATATCATGGCCCCTCCTTCACATCAGAGACCCCCCTTTACATCAGAGTTTCCCTTCACATCAAAGACCCCCCTTTACATCAGAGTTTCCCTTCACATCAAAGACCCCCCTTTACATCAGAGTTTCCCTTCACATCAAAGACCCCCCTTTACATCAGAGTTTCCCTTCACATCAAAGACCCCCCTTTACATCAGAGTTTCCCTTCACATCAAAGACCCCCCTTTACATCAGAGTTTCCCTTCACATCAAAGACCCCCCTTTACATCAGAGTTTCCCTTCACATCAAAGACCCCCCTTTACATCAGAGTTTCCCTTCACATCAAAGACCCCCCTTTACATCAGAGTTTCCCTTCACATCAAAGACCCCCCTTTACATCAGAGTTTCCCTTCACATCAAAGACCCCCCTTTACATCAGAGTTTCCCTTCACATCAAAGACCCCCCTTTACATCAGAGTTTCCCTTCACATCAAAGACCCCCCTTTACATCAGAGTTTCCCTTCACATCAAAGACCCCCCTTTACATCAGAGTTTCCCTTCACATCAAAGACCCCCCTTCACATCAGAGTTTCCCTTCACATCAAAGTCTTCCTTCACATCAGAGCCCCTCCTTCATATCAGAGTCCTCGCCTTTAAACCAGAGTCCCCCTGCACATCAGAGCCCATCCTTCACATCAGAGCCCCTCCTTTACATCAGAGTACTCTCCTTCACATCAGAGTCCTCTCCTTCAGATCAGAGTTCTCCCTTCCCATCAGCGTCATATCCTTCAAATCAGAGCCCCTCCTGAAAAATCAGTATCTGCCCTTCACATCAGAGCTCCCTCCTTCACATCAGATTCCCTCTTCCACAACAGAGTTCCCCCTTTCATATCATAGTCCCTCCTTCACAGCAGAGTATCCTTTCTTACATCAGAACCCACCCTTCACATCATAGTCCCCTTCTTCTCTACAGAGTCCTTAGTCCCACCCTTCACAACATAATCTCCCCTTTACATCATAGTCCTCAGTCCCCCCCCTTCACATCATAATCCCTCCTTCACATCAGAGTCCTCATTCCCCACTTCACATCAGAGTCCTCATTCCCCCCTTCACATCAGATTCCTGATTCTCCCCTTTACATCATAGTCCTCAGTCCCCCCCCTTCACATCATAATCCCTCCTTCACATCAGAGTCCTCATTCCCCACTTCACATCAGAGTCCTCATTCCCCCCTTCACATCAGATTCCTGATTCTCCCCTTTACATCATAGTCCTCATTCTCCCCTTTACATCATAGTCCTCATTCCCCCCTTCACATCAGATTCCTGATTCTCCCCTTTACATCAGAGTCCTCATTCTCCCCTTTACATCATAGTCCTCATTCCCCCCTTCACATCAGATTGGCACCCCCTTCACTTTCAAATCCTACTTTATGTTCACTACAGTGGTGGGAGCCTGCCGTCCTGGATCACCGTCATGCATTTGTATGGAGCAGGTGGGCTGGCCCTTCGGCACCATGGAAGCCCGTGACGCTGTGTGGCACCGCGAAGTATGAGACAAACTGCACCCTGTATTCATTCATTGCGCTAAATTTTACTTTCAGACAAGGGGTGATGTCATATTATAAGAGACCGACGGCAGCCCTATGGATTACATTGCTGGGCTTTTGAGCTGTTTGTTACTGTAGTCCCAGGCAGAAACAGACTTGTAGGGGTGGCTGCAGAGGGGCAATCACCCTAAAAACGGAATCCAAGGTGGGGGTGAAGTGTAGAAAGTGAGAAGCTGCCACAGTAAGCAGATGTCAAATGGTGTCCATCCAAATGTATTTGCTGTATATTAGCATACTGTATGCAGTGCTTCCACCTTCCAGCCGTGGTGCAACTACAAATCCTATTGGGCATTGCAAAACTCTAACAGCCACAGGCGTGACTCCCGGAGTTTGTCCTCACCTCGCTGTATGTCATGATTTAGGCTTCTATAATGGTGACGATGATTGGCATAGATTTATCTTAAGGACAAAAGACAACCGCTTTCCTGTAAGAGTCTATGGAATGGTAGGAAAGGACAATGGAGCCTACCCCTCCTCATAACCTTCCACACCCCAGAGCGGCCCCTGGGTGGTCTGCGGATCTTCTCTGATGCATTGCTCATATATATTCATAAAAGGTGAAAAGAGAACAGCACGGAGCAAGTCCCGAGCATTGCTCTCTAATATCTGGCGGCCACCAGACACACAACAAAGACATTTATTGCAATGTACAACTACCTGGGGAGGGAGAGGAGCTCTAAATAATAGAAACACTAACGTGCCATGTAAGAAAAAATAATCGCAGCGTTTTCCCCATGTGTACCCCCTTCCCCCGCGGTGACACGGGCCGAGGAGCATTACAGTGCTTTAGAATGCAATTGCTCAGTACCGCCTGGCGGCCAAAAGGTTCACCTGAAAACGACCTGGTCACCTTCTCCTCTCGGGGCAAAGTGATGATGTCTGTGTAAAACCCAAGACACTTCTAAACTCCATCTTTGCGCCTTCCTCTGTCGCAGCCACCAACAGCTCGGAGGAAGTGGGCTGTCATATGAGAAGGCTTGGGCCTAGCGGTCAGCCGCTGGGCCTGAGCTCTGTACCATCAGAGAAGGTCACTTGCCCATCATGGATACACCAGACATTTTACAGTGGTGGCCACAGAGAAATGGGGGTGGTGGAGGAATGCTGGAGAGGTGACCCTGAATAGAGAAGGTGACCGCAAAACCTAAAAAGTTTACATCATGAGACACATGTGCCAATCATTCTAACAATTCTGTAGGAAAGAAATTGGGCCGGTTTGTATGAAGACTGAGATATCCGACATTGATTGAAACTTGCCATGCTGCCTATGGCTCTGCCACTGCTGCCATGATACGCGGAAGTAGGCAACATCATGATGGTGGGATTCTTGGACAAGAAGAAGTCAGAGCACAGGTTCAGTTCACGAGCAGGTTTGGGAATCTTGCTTGAAGTTTGCAAACTTTGTGTTGAACTCCATTGAAGTCTATGGGGGCCGAATCTCATTATTCAATTTGTTACCATTCGTAGGGCTAGTTACTGTCAAACCAAAAGCATAGCAAGCTGGGCGCTGCCATGGGGGGCCGTCATGTGGTGTGCTGGGCTCTCAATGAATAGGGTTCCCTTTTCACAATAAATGAAACGCACATAGAGCAGGTGCGTTGTCATGCCTTGTTGCATTGTGCATTAACGCATACGTTTTAGTGCAAATACGTCCTCAGAGCTCAGGCTGCAAGTGAAGATTCAGATCTTTATGGTCTGTGCCAATGGGATTTTGTTCATGTCAGGTAGGTTCTGCATTCCCATACAAGTCTATGGAGACTCCCTCGAAGCTGGTCAAGTGCAGGTCATAAAGAGGTCAGCTGCTGAATAAATTCATCAGTCAATAAACTCTGAGTGTTCTGAGAAGTGTCTTAAACTGATATTATAGACAAAAGACTAAAGCCAGACAACGCAGGTCCTCAGGCTGACCAAACCCTATACAAGGGGGAGGACAGCTTAGACTTCAGCAGTGCAATGATTCTCAGTCATAGCCCAATGAGCACGCTGAAGGAAGAGCTATGACAGGCAGTTGCTAGAAAGTGGCGCCACCCTTCAGCCGTACAGGAAGGATGAATCATCTCACTTGCCCCTGCTACCTGCAATTTGAGTTGTGTGAAATGACAGGTACACTTTTATGACAGTGGTCTTTGTTGGCTGGGAATGATGGGTATTGGGATCTGGGGGTGTGAAGGCTCTGTGATCATTATTGTCTCTCTTGTTTTGTCTCTGCAGCCGAAGAAAAAGGGGAAAGGAAACGAGATGCTCTACCAGGTAAGGGACTTCATCTATACATTTAAAGGGGAACTCCTTTCAAAATAGCAACTACAGTGTTTAATAGATGCTGACATGTTCAATCACATGGGCCAAAGTTCTGTGATGAACCTCTGAAAGGAAGACTTTACTGGCATGGAAGAACTAAGTGCGTTAGCAATGGCTAGAAAGGGGTGGACTCTACTGCAGGGAGCCGAGCTGGGGACTCTACTGCAGGGAGCCGAGACGGGGACTCTACTGCAGGGAGCCGAGACGGGGACTCTGCTGCAGGAAGCAGAGCTGGGGACTCTATTGCAGGGAGCCGAGACGGGGGCTCTACTGCAGGGAGCCGAGACGGGGGCTCTACTGCAGGGAGCCGAGACGGGGACTCACTGCAGGGAGCAGAGACGGGGACTCTACGGCAGGGAGCCGAGACGGGGTCTAAAGTGCAGAGAACAAAACAAAAACTTCAGTGCAGGGAGTGAAGCTGGGGATTCTACTGCAGCGAGTAAGGCAGGCAACTCTGCTACAGGGAGTGAAGCTGGGGAAACTACTGCAGGGGGCAGAGGCGGGCACTATACTGAAGGAAGTGGGACTGGGGTCTCCAATGCAGAGAGCAAAACATGGACTCCAGTGTAGGGAGCAAAGCCGGATACTCTACTGCAGGGTGGGGAGCTGAGGACTCCAGTACAGGGGGCAGAGCCAGAGACTCCAAAGCCCAGAACTCTACTGTAAGGAGCAAAGTTGTTACTCTACTGCAGGGAGTGGATCCAGGGACTTCAGTGCAGGGAGCAAAGCTAGGGACCCTACTGCAGAGAGTGGAGCTAGGGACTCCAGTGTAGGGAGAGAAGTTGGGGACTCTCCTGCAGGGAGTGGAGCCGAGGTCTCCAATGCAGAAAGCTGAGCTGCAGGGAGTGGAGCTGGGATCTTTAATGCAGTTAGTAGGGCCAGGAATTCTACTGCAGGGAGTGCTGCTGATAAAGAGAGAGATGGAAAGAGATACAGAAATGAAGAGACAGAACTGGAGACGGAGATACAGAGATTGGGAAATGATTCGGCAGCAGTGACGGGTACGGCGGCCATTACCTGACACGTTGGGAGATTCATGGGGTTTCTTCTGTTTTTATCTCAGGGGTTAAATGCGGCGGCGAGGGACACCTATGACGCCCTTCAGATGATACCCATGCGCTGAGGACGCGTGGAGAGACTGAGTGATCTGGATCGACTTTAAAAAAAAATAATAATAATAGCATTTTAAACCGTCTTTGTTTTCTTTTTATATTCTTTTTAAAAGAAATTGGTAATTTAACGTCTTGATTATTTACACGCTGTAAGGAACAGAAGCATTCTCCTGTAGTAACCGACACGGCCGGGGGCAATGGTGAACTCCGCTACAGAAGCAGCAAAGGTCACGTTGCTCGCTGTAGAGATCGGTTATATCTTGATGACGGCACGCGGGGTTGCCATGACAACCCTGACATCAGGTTCATTCCATAAGTAATATCCTAAAAACATTCTAAAAGCGGACCGGTCGCGGCCGAGCTGACGCAAGAACCAGGACGTTCCCGTGCTCAACGAACAATGCCGGCTTGTTTATAAAGGGTTTAACCTTGCCCCCTTATTTAGCTCACTGTCCTTCTCTATTCATTACTCATTGAGCTCAGGGTCAGAGGTCATGGGTCATTTGAAGTCTGAGAGTTGCTGCCCTGTCACGACATGATAACACATGCTGCCCCTCTTTGTGAAAGTGCATAACAGAATCGAATAATAGAGTCCTATAGGCCTTGCACCAGCTCCTCTCCTCTCCTGCACTAAAATTGCTTGTTCAGCTTCTCACAATGTGCATTAGAAACTGCAGCAAGTCAGACAGAGCCCCGCCTCATTTCCTGGCCGGAGGACGTCCAGCTTGATCGAGCCCCTCCCTCCGCAGCCTGACTGTCCCTGACCCGCCCCTTTCACTCATTGGATTCCAGTTTCTCTCAATCACAGAGGCTCAGCATCAAATGCGGGCATTACCACAGCTTCCTGTTTTCAGGAAGCAATATACAGCACCCTGCCAGGCCCCTCCCACCAGCTATGACCTGCCTGCGTTGCATGGAGCAGTACAGGGACCCAGTGATGATGAAATCAGACCTGTAATAAATATGGAAAGGTTTTATTTAATAATTCCATTAGCATGTTGCTGAGGGGGAGGGGATCCAGGAAGGCAAAACATGAGCAGATTAAACTTCAGCTGGTGCTGATACTGTTATGCACACTCTAGAGCAGGGGTCTCAAACCTCCGGCCCTCCAGCTGTGGTGGAACTACAAATCCCATGAGGCATTGCAAGATTCTCACAGCCACAGACATGACTCCCGAAGAGAGATGCATCATGGGATTTGTAGTTTCACCACAGCTGGAGGGCCGGAGGTTTGAGACCCCTGCTCTAGAGCAAAGAGACAACATCTATTATCAGCATGAGGTCAGACAGAGCAGGAGCAGGCCTGGGGAAGGGGGTCGGGGGGGTCTCTTTCTTCGGGCTCTTACATCACAAATTGACTCAGACAAGTGAAGGCAACAAAGGGGGCAACATACATCTTTCATAGGCGACTTTTCCCTAAGCCCGATTGTATCTGGTTCTCGTTTTTTGGGGGAAAGACTTCATGACTTTTTTTGTTGTATATAATTTTACATTTCCTTGTTTATAGAAAACGTTTTATATTTTCCTGTTTCCGTTTTATTTTATATAAGTATCTATTTGAAAGGTAATTTCTGCTTAATCGATTGCCCGACACCCACCTGATAACTCCCGACTCCGACAGGAAGCAGTCATATTACACGAGCGTCACTCCCTTTGTGTTTCTCCTGCATGCTGGTTGGCTGGTAGCTATTGCTATTGAGTAGCTATTGCTATTGAGAATTTGGACAACTGCTAGGTAGCACAGGCACATTTTATGGCAGCTTTCATATGAGCGCTCATGAAATGATAATCAATGGATACGCTGGTGGGGACTTGGCTTCGGCACTGTTAAGACTTTTGTCTTGCGATGGTTGTAAGCTAATTAAAAGCTCGTACGATTCTCGGCGGGTTTCCCAGCCTGCTTGTTCGACGGAAGACGCGCGACCGTACAGTAGAAACGGTCGCACGCCTTCCATACACTTTGCGATTATCGTACGATCGCGGGATTTCCCACGATAATCGTACAGTGTATGGGCACCTTTAGAAAGTATTGTACTTTCAGGCAGAGGACAGGTGTGGGTGGCTGACCATGGTCAAGGCTGCAGGTACCAACAACAAGTGTACTCCTTCTGTGTAATTCATCTCACGCCGTGCAATAGCTCTGTGTAGTTTACAGTCCTATGCGTTAGTCTGCAGAACTTGAAAGAAAAAAATGTTCAGGGTTTAGGACACACGAGGGCCACCGCATGCATGACCCAGACAACTCCACAGACACATCCGTCATCCCAAATTGACATCATTCGTGTGATCAGACGACATAGATGCAGCAGATAAAAAGGCAGCAATGAAGACAACATACAATTCCATCTGACAGGGAAAAAAAAGCTGCAAAAATATTATAATATTAACAAACGGGAGATTGTTAAACCTGAAAAGATAGAAATGAATCCCGGAGAGGAGACCAATGGGGACAGACAATGGCAATAAACCTCTCCGATAAGAACACAGGCACCGACAGGAACACGTTAGGTTACATCTTCTAACAATGTGTTTTTTTAATGTTTGGTTCTTTCACCCCTTATTACAGGTGTCACAGGGACAGGAAATGAGGAAAAATCCCTCCAATGGGGTCAGAGAGAGAGGGGGGGAATAAAAGAAATCCTGACACAATGTAACTTTTCCCCACTCTATTCAAAACTAATATTATTATTATTATATATAAAATACATTGCTGGACTTGAGCTTTCTATTGGTTATCTTGTTCTCGATTTTTTGCGATTTGGTGCAAAAGGAGGGCTTCTAACCTCCAGCAGGGTGTATGTATGTATACATATCTTTTTTGTCTATATATTACTTATTAGGGGGAGAGATCAATGCAAGGAGCCAGGGTGGAGGCGACCCACACAATTTTTCTCTGTATGCGCGTTATAATTAATAGAAATTAATCGATTAAAAAAAATATTGCGATTAATCGAACACAAACATTTTAATCATTACCAGCCCT
>NW_017308251.1:207297-215506 GCF_000935625.1 Nanorana parkeri | reverse complement strand
TATTTTTCTTTATATTTTGTACAGTATTATATTACAGTACAGTATTGTAATCATTTTTATATGAATATTTTTGTGTTGTGGAACGAATCATCTGAATTTCCATTATTTCCTATGGGGTAATTCACTTTGATATACAAGCGCTTTGGATTACAAGCATGCTTCCGGAACGAATTATGCTCGTGAACCAAGGTATTATTGTATATATAGATATATATATATATATATATATACACACATACATACACAACTGAAATAACTCAATATAGGCAGTTATAGCTGAAGTTCATCGATGAGTAAACCTCGCAGGAGGGGGTGTTCATACTTCTCACTTACCCTTAGGTCTTGGTGCTCTCTGAACCATCGCTCAGCAGGCTGCGCACTTCCCTTGGTGGTTTTCTGAAATGTTACAATAATCTGTAAATACCATTGTACTGTATTTTACACAGAACTCCTGAAGTCCTTGCTTTAATGTCTGGTTTCTGTAAACATATTTGGAATAAAAAGTTTGTAAAGTATGACTTGTGTGGGAGTTTTTTTCTGACACCAATAATCATTCACTCTAATTTTTCCAGCCATTTTCTGTATTTTATTAGCGGTGTACTTACGCACAAAGGTTCTCACTTACCTGCCATGTGGCGGATCAAGGTGAAGCTCCAGCAATACCACAGAAAAAAACAAACTCACAGTGGATTTCCATGTGGTCATATGTTGTATCTGGCAGTGATGTCTAAAGTCTCATGTAGCATGATCCTAGTGTAAAATTGCCTCCTGTAGCATTTCCCCACTCTCTGACCATCTCCCGTAGCATGTCCCCAGTCTTTGACCATCACCTGTAGCATGTCCCCAGTCTTTGACCATCACCTGTAGCATGTCCCCAGTCTCTGACCATCTCCCGTAGCATGTCCCCAGTCTTTGACCATCACCTGTAGCATGTCCCCAGTCTTTGACCATCCCCTGTATCATGTCCCCAGTCTTTGACCATCCCCTGTAGCATGTCCCCAGTCTTTGACCATCCCCTGTAGCATGTCCCCAGTCTTTGACCATCACCTGTAGCATGCCCCCAGTCTTTGACCATCCCCTGTAGCATGTCCCCAGTCTTTGACCATCCCCTGTAGCATGTCCCCAGTCTTTGACCATTACCTGTAGCATGCCCCCAGTCTTTGACCATCCCCTGTAGTATGTCCCATCTTTGACAATCATCTGCAGCATGTCCCCAGTCTTTGACCATCCCCTGCAGCATGTCCCCAGTCTTTGACCATCACCTGTAGCATGTCCCCAGTCTTTGACAATCATCTGTAGCATGTCCCCAGTCTTTGACCTTCATCTGTAGCATGTCCCCAGTCTTTGACCTTCATCTGTAGCGTGTCCCCAGTCTTTGACCATCCCCTGTAGCATGTCCCCAGTCTGTGACCATCACCTGTAGCATGTCCCCAGTCTTTGACCATCACCTGTAGCATGTCCCCAGTCTTTGACAATCATCTGTAGCATGTCCCCAGTCTTTGACCTTCATCTGTAGCATGTCCCCAGTGTTTGACCTTCATCTGTAGCATGTCACCAGTCTTTGACCTTCGTCTGTAGTATGTCCCCAGTCTTTGACCTTCATCTGTAGCATGTCCCCAGTCTTTGACCTTCATCTGTAGCATGTCACCAGTCTTTGACCTTCGTCTGTAGTATGTCCACAGTCTTTGACCTTCATCTGTAGCATGTCCCGCAGTCTTTGACCTTCGTCTGTAGTATGTCCACAGTCTTTGACCTTCATCTGTAGCATGTCCCCAGTCTTTGACCTTCGTCTGTAGCATGTCCACAGTCTTTGACCTTCTTCTGTAGCATGTCCCCAGTCTTTGACCTTCATCTGTAGCATGTCCCCAGTCTTTGACCATCACCTGTAGCATGTGCTTAGTCTTTGACCATAATCTATAGCATGTCCCTAGTCTTTGACCATCACCTGTAGAATGTCCCTAGTCTTTGACCATCACCTGTAGCATGTCACCAGTCTGTGACCTTCATCTGTAGCATGTCCCCAGTCTTTGACCATCACCTGTAGCATGTCCTTAGTCTTTGACCATAATCTATAGCATGTCCCCAGTCTTTGACCTTCATCTGTAGCATGTCCCCAGTCTTTGACCATCATCTGTAGCATGTCCCCAGTCTTTGACCTTCATCTGTAGCATGTCCCCAGTCTTTGACCTTCATCTGTAGCATGTCCCCAGTCTTTGACATTCATCTGTAGCATGTCCCCAGTCTTTGACCTTCATCTGTAGCGTGTCCCCAGTCTTTAACCTTCGTCTGTTGCATGTCCCTAGTCTTTGAACAATCACAGGTGGTATCAATCTCCCTGTGATTTTCAACTAAATCCTATATTATAACAAATGCATTGGGGGACCAGGAGTACACTAAACTGGGTGAAAACAGTGCCCTACATCTGATGTATTTCTTGATAAATGTACGTTTTAAAGATTGCAATTGTACCTGACAATTGCACTATTAAATAGATGGTTATGCAGATCCAAATGCAGCCTAAAGGTGGCAGTGTGGTTATGCAAACCGATGTCTTATTTTGTCACTATATCCTTCAGCCTTTATGTGTTAGAGCTGCCACTGTAATCACATGATCATCAACCACTCCTGTTTGGTTTTGGATCATCAGTGAGTGTATGAGCTGTTAGTGACAAATGCAAAAAAAAAAAGTGTCAACTGCTGGCTTTTAAGGGGAAGATTTATTAACATTGACATACGAGGGACTATTCACAGATTATGAGTGGTTCGCCGGGAGTCTGTTTAAACAGCCCCGATGCTGGCGACGTACACTGTACGTCGTCAGTCACGAAGGGGTTATTGATGAAGGTGCTCCTGGGTTCTAGCACCTGGCAGTGGGACATATTTGTATGGTGTAGGGGTGTGTGTGTGTATATATATATATATATATGAGTTCTGTATATTTTCTAATTTGTCACTATGTTTCGCCTTGATGAAGGGACCCCACACGGTTCCAAAAATGTTATACATGTGACGCTGTTCTGCAATAAAAAGAACTTTTGGATTTACTCCATCTTGCTGGTTATAATCTCTGTATATGCACTGCACCATCCATATCACTACAAGCACCACTGATGTTTCAAGCATCGGTCCTGATTGCTGTATGGTGTGCAGGGGACATCCTGGTATACTGGCAGTGGGACATGACCTGGTAGTAAGACAACAGCAGGAGAGTCCTATGGCAGTGGTCCCCAACCTGTGTAACCTCAGGACCCACATTTGTCCTTGGTCATTAAGTCACGCTGCACACGCACTCAGACATTCTCACACACATACACACTCCAAAAAAATTATTATTTTTTTCTATTTTTTTAAGATCCACCCAGTCTCCCTACGCTATGAGATCTGGAGTGGATCCTTAGCTTGGGGTCCAGTGTGGGCTACTGTGCTGTGATGGACCTCTATACATATGTACATTGGTTGTACAGCTCCCTTGCACGCCCTGTAGCGATATCTGGAGCCAGAATGTGATGTCAGTCCAGTCCAGGCACCTCTACAAGACATGTGAGGGAGCTGTAAGCAATGTACGTATGGAGGGAGCTCCCTCATGGCCATACCCTCAGCCCACCCCACCTCAAGCTGAGACTTAGCGCCGGGCAGCATATTTTAATGGTTGCCCAGAGCGAGAACTGATGGCGCTGCACTAGGGGGAGGCTGAGGAGTGTCTCACCTAGAACAGTGGAAGGCATGTGGTGACCCGCTGAACATGGGGCCGCGACACACATTAGGGGCACGACCCACCAGTTGAGAACCAAGGCCCTACATTTATCAAAAAATACATCAGATGTAAGGCACTGTTTTCACCCACATTAGTGTCATACCCCGCCCAACTGTTGGGTGTGTCATGAGACAGGTGGGGCGGGGAATGCTCGGGAACTGATTTTTTTTAATCATAAAAGGTTTGAAAATAGGTCATGGAGACTTGTGAGGTTACTGAAAGATCCACTTTAACATTTAAATAAAGGTTTTGCAATCATCTCTCTTGAATCTCTCCGGAAATGTTGAGATTTCTCCGGGTTAATAACGTCACAAAGTTAAAACACTTGAAAAATGGTTTAATGATGTTTACAACAGAAATGAACTGTACAGTTACAGTAAAGTTTAATATATATAAAAAAATTACAGCAGACAAATGCATGTACACGAAATCTACCAGTTCTCCTGATTCACTGTAGTCTACATAATCTTCCAAAGGTTTGAGCACACCCAACGGCGGCATTATTAAGGATAACACTGGGTGGTGGGTTGTTTTACTTTTTTTTTTAAAGAGACAGTCACCCCAGTTTCTTCTACATCAGATATATATATATATATATAAAAAAAAAGGTTTAAAAAAAAGTCTCATAGAAACTCGACATTTGGTCATTTTAGCTATATACAGAGTGACCACGGAATCTGGTCAGCACAATTCTTTGAAACACGTTTAGTACTTTCAGACACGACTATCAACCAACAGTCGAGACGAAATGTCCTATAAAATGACTAGTGCCACCTTAAGATGTAAGCTTTGGCAAACGCTGACTGCACATTAAATTCATAACAAGATGTCTGCTCTCGGTTAGGCATCTGGCAGGAAAGTTATGAACCATCAAATGTTGAAGCAATATGGCTGTATCGCACCGAGCACAAAAAAATAAAAAAAATAACGTGAAAAGAAACAAGGAGGATCTGTCTCTTTAAATGTATTACCCACCGAAGATGGATATACGGTAATCAGTGTAAAAATGCAACCAGAAGCCGATACGTTGATGACGTTTTTTTTTCCCTTACTGAATTTTATGTACACAATTAGAACTTTCAATTTTTTTTTTAGTTTTTTTTTCCACTTTAATATGAACATCTAGGCAGTGAAAACTGTTATGTTAATACATACACAGACACACTCAAAACATACAAAAATACTATTATTTCAAACTACTAAGAGTAAGACAGCTCAGTTAATCTCCATGCGATGACTTCTTAAGAGCATTACACTGAAACGAAAACAAGAATTCAACAACTCTTTTTTTTTTCTTTTTTAATATCCCAGAAATATATCAAAATATACATCTAAGCTTTGGAATTACTGAGGTTAGACTAATGCAAGTGCTGGGTAATAGTACTTAATACACAAGTCTAAGGTTTTGCAGGAAAGAAATTATCTTTGGTATCTGCATCAGGCTAAAATTATTAACATTTGGATTCTCTTTTTTTTTATTATTTATTTCGCTTTGGGATAGAGCTTGTGTGACCCTACGACCAAACACCCCGAAAAATCAACTGAGAATAAAAACATCCATGTAAAAAGTTCCTTCATTTGTGATTCACTCCCCCCTACAGCAATAAAACATGATGGGGATTTTAATCCTTCGCTACGCTACCCAAAATCCCCCCCCCCCCCCAAAAAAAAAAGTTTTTATTTTTCTTAAAAAGTCACAGGCATCTTTACCTAGCCTAGCACAAAAGATTGAGAAATACAATGCATAGTTGCACGTGGTGCTGAGAAAGAAAGCAAACGTGAAAAAGGACAAAAGCTTTGTGTCATTGAGATGTGATCCTGTTTTTTTTTTTGTTATGTCACAGGAAGGTTTACTTCTTAGTAGTCGTAGAAGATGATCGCACGCACAGAACACAAAAGAAGATACATGAAAGCAAGTGCACCTCAGCGTGTATTAATCAACATCACCCAGCCCGTGAAAGGTTCAGGCCCTCCGGAGTGGAGGGGACTCGCCATGCGTTGCTCGTTAGGCAGCTAAGGTCCCCCAACACCGAAAAGACTAAAAACTCCTTCAGAGCAGCCAATATTGTACCAGCATCTTCAGTCTGTAGGGTGTTCTGCCGGAAGAACGAGAGGCTGCAGGAGACTAAAGCACCTTGGTGGGCCTGGCTCAACATCAGAGATGCCTTCACCCGAAACAGGAGTTCGGTAGACCGGAATAACTTCATGGCTAGTTGTACTTTTGAAGACGAGCCTTCCTGCGGTTATCTAAACCCGCTGCCTCTCCTTCTTCGGCAGATCAAGCGCAAACTGATTCAATCTTCCATTTCCAACAGTTTAACTTTTTGGTTTTTGTTTGTTTTGAGTACAATCATAGAGAAATCTTTGGTTTTGGCTGGAAATTGAAAAACAGTTAACGAAACGAGACAAAGAAACCGACCCCGGCATCTAACAGCAGCACAGTGACACGGCAGAAACAGACGTCACGGGAGAAGGAGGAGTTGCTACATTCGTGGGAGTCCAAACCGCCAGATGTGAGACAGGATTGTCCGCGAGAGGAAAACAAGCTCTTGCATTGTCACCATTTTTGGTCAAGTTTTGGAACTGAAGCGGCAAAAAAATAAGACGAAGAAGGAGATCTGCTGAAAGGTTTTCCTAACGAGCAGTGAAAGACGGATAGCAATCTCTACTCGGGATTCTTGCAACGCTCTCGTGCAATATCCGATAATTGGTTAACGAAAAGGCAACAGGACTCCTCCTTGGTAAATAACATACATGCAAGATACCTTTAACTTAAAGGTAAAAACAAAAAAAACACATCAGAAGCTTCAGGAAAGTTTTGACGTGAAAAGCCCCCACCCCCTAGCGCCAATTACCGGTCACGTGATGCTACAAGCGAGAAGGTCAACCTTACGCACAGCTGAGAATTCGGAAAGGTGTCTAGAGAGGAAGTTAAAGCATTACTCAATAATGAGTTTAAAATGAGGTATAAGACAGCCCCTGTATGCAAAGTGGAAAGGACCCCATGACGAAAAGTTAATAAGGGAAAAGAGGAAAGGAAAAAACTAAAAATAACTTATAGTCTTGAAGTTGTCCTAAAAACATGTTTAAGGATTGGTTGTTTTTTCTATAGGCCCCCAGCCATATTTACACCTCCTCTGCACTACTCACCTCCTCTCCTCCTGCGCTGTCTTCTTCAACTTCACTTACAATGCGATCCAGCGCCGGTCCTCCACTTTCTCCAAGTGCAGAAGCCACGGGGCCACCCGCTGGGGTGCGAGGATGGATTTGGGCTTTCACAGGCTTGTTTTGTGAACCGATCAGCATAGTGCCTGAAGTTCAGCCTGCAACTTTGGGGAATGCATTTGCATTCCTATTCAGCGCCAGATCAAAGGCAAACATTGCAGACTTGTTGGGATCAAAAGTGGAAAAGTTCCACACAAGGATATTTTTTGGCTTTCCTCATTTTTCCTCCTTTCCCTTTAGGAAAAAAAAAAACACCACTTTTTTTTTTTAAATATACATTTTTCCCGGCATTCTCAGCTGTAGGCATCTTCAATCCCACACGCAGAATACCCCCCAAACATACCCTACTAAGCTCTTTGTCAAGTCATACAACATGAATTAATACCACTTACACCACGTCCGCAGAGGAAACGTGTTCGTAAAGCTTTCAAGTGAAATAAAAATCTGTAACAAAACCAAGAGATTTTCCTGCTTGAACCGGTCTGGTTTTGAGGCCATTATCTGGCTATATTGCTGCAGGTGGTATGTCACCGATAAAACACCTATTTCCTAAAGAAGTCGAGGCGTCCCTACTTAAAAGGACCCTTTCTCTGCATGCCGGCTAAGGCCGTTGGAGTGCTTCTCAAAATACTCTATGCAGCAAAAAAACAAAACAAAACCCTAAACTTCAGTCATCAGGTAGCCCTACAATTTTAAAATTTGGTCTTAAGCATTTTTTTATTGTTACCAAGTTCGACAGACACAACATTTAAAAGAATTATACAAAAAGAAAACCCAAAACGAAAAAAAGAAAAAACACGCAGGAATAGTTACACAATCTTTGGAATTGCAGTTCCTGAAGGAAATATTGAAGGTCTGGAAACTATACATCTTAAAGGATAGCAAGATTTCCACACATCTTTGCAGTTTTTTGTTTTCAGTGTATTGAGGCAAACACTATCTACCAGACTAGACCCTTGAGTACCAGTCCACGCACCAAGTGGTAAATTTCATTCATATGCAAGCCCCTTTTTTTTTTACAGTTACATATTCACAACTGGCCACGATCAAGTCGTCACAGCGAAAGATACACTACACTGGCAGAGAGTCGACAAAAGTAGACTTGTGCTATGGAAAGGATACCCTCCTGAACCTCAATGCCTCCAGACGTAAAACAAACTCACAAACACAAAAAACAACAACTGACATCAGTCCGTAGTAGGACTCTCACAGTATTTGGATTCTTGGCGA
>NW_017308251.1:194653-207259 GCF_000935625.1 Nanorana parkeri | reverse complement strand
GTAGTAGCATTATTATTACATAAAAGGGGAGTTTTTTTGTTTTTCTTTCCTCCAACCCTACATAATGAAACATTCTAACCTTTAAAAAAAAAAAATCCACGGGGATATAAAACCAGGAACCTCTTTCATTTTTGCTCTCAGTTTTCGACTATAGATCCATGGACTCTGTCACTCTGTATCACTCTACTTCTGTAACAGTTACACTGAATAATATTTTGGTGCTCCAAAAATTTGTATTAGGCCTAAAAGCTAAAAGAAAAAAAAGCGAGTGCTGAGGAGGAAGGGTGAGGATTAGAACTCTCTCGAAACAAAACACTGAATACGGCAAGCCCCGAGCCGAAGTCTGGAGCGCTCGCGCACACACACACACAAGCTTTGGCAAAAGTTCCGTATAAAATCTATGCCACTATGTCACAATTCCGGTTTCATTTTCCCAACCGATTCCCAATATCGTATCTTGTTTTTTTTAACAGTGAAAAATTAGGAACAAAAGAAAAGAAAACATTAAACGCCAAAATATACTAAACAGGCTTAAAGCTCTTCAAGAAATTCCATTATTAATAAAATTATCTTATTTTTTTTCCAGAATTGTCTAGAGCCCATCTGTGTCAGAGCCGAGATAAGCTGAGGTATGTTATAAGGAGACCAGAGACTAGTCTGGACAATGCAGGAGCTGCCATTACAACAACAAAAAGGAAAAAAGAAAGAGGGAAAAGGAGTTGGAAGTCATGCAGATAACAGAATATATTAATTTCCTCGGAACACAATAGAGTAGGTTAGGTCATCTCTCTGGATTAAGGGTAGCGTAGTCCCCACTGGTACAAAAATCAATAAAGCTTTCCAGGATTGGCAGGAAACACAAAACAAGAGAAAAAAAAAAAAGGAAAACCCGTCAGACCTTTTCAGACCTCTGTGTTCTTCTACAGAATGGTGATTGTGCCATTAGCTGCACTTCAATAAAGCTCATCAGAGAAGAAAAAGATGTTTTTACATCTTCCAAAAAAAAAAAAGTGACTGTTATTTAAATTAAATTTTTATAAAAACTTTCCTGTTTGAGGAATATTTGTAAGAAACACTCAATTTGTCATTATTCTTCAGCTTATTCTTGGCTATGTATATTTTGGGGTATCAGAATTCAGTCATGACTACAGGATTCATGAAGCTGAACTCCAGGCAAATGGCTAAACACGCAGATACAATACATACATGGGAGCTATTTGACCTGCCAAAGGATTTGTATGTCTTTTCATCCAGATCTGATGTACACAGCTCTGCCACATAGCACAGCCCCATCTGACTGGTTAGGAGGTCTGCATTTTAACATCTGCAGCTAAGTAACACTTACAGGTCTTGACCCCCCCCCCACCAGTCTGTGACTGGACAGTAAAAGGAGAAGCAGCACACTAATGACCTTACATCTCTGTCACTCTCTATCCTCCAACCTCGTGTTCCTGGTTAACACAACTGTTACTGTTAGGAACTCTAGTTGCCTGACCTTAAGGCAACACTGAACTCAGGAGTTAAATCTTAGAAATGCATTAAAGTACCTTAAAAATAAACAAAAATGTATCTCATCTATCTATCACTCGGCTG
Source organism: Nanorana parkeri (assembly GCF_000935625.1). Taxonomy (NCBI): domain Eukaryota; kingdom Metazoa; phylum Chordata; class Amphibia; order Anura; family Dicroglossidae; genus Nanorana; species Nanorana parkeri. The sequence continues at coordinate 205,666 of NW_017308251.1, read as the reverse complement.
CAGATTCTTAAACCATCTCTGAATTGGTGCTGACACTGTCCTTCCTTCTGGAGGGTGGCTACTATTGTTCCCCACGGCCCGTGTGTGTTGTAACGTAGTCACCGCTCCAAGCTCGCTCCTGTGATGGACTACAATCTCAGGTTTAGTTTACTGATTTGTATTGAGATTGTAGTCCATACCGGGAGTGAGCTTGGAGCGGTAACTACTTTACAACACACACAGGGACCATGGGGAACAAAAGTAGCCCCCCTCCAGAAGGAAGGACAGTGTCAGCACCAATTCAGAGATGATTGGAGGATCTACAGCCGAGTGATACACAAATAAGATACATTTCTGTTCATAGGTTACTTGAATGCATTTATAAGAGTTAAAAAAGAGATCTATGGGGTAACCGTTTTATCCTTTGTGTGACTTCAATCTTATTGAACACCTTTAGGATGGGTTAGAAGGCAAACTTTGAGACAGGTCTTCTTTCCCATCATCAGTTTGGTATTCCCCAGAAGAGTGGAGGCCACAAAGGAAGGCCAGCTTATATCAATGACAATGGCTTTGGAATGGGATGTCCAACAAGCTCATATAGGTATATATGAGGTCCCCACAAACGTTTGGTGTAAGTGGCTTATGGCGTAAGTGAATTGAAGGTTGTAATGAGCACATTACCCTTCGACAAATTATAAATAAGTCATACAGCTTTATAAAGTGAACTGTAAGTCACTTTAAATTCTATGTGTGGAATATTGTCATGAACACAAAAAAACTATGGGGTACCTCAAAAGGTCAACATAGAAAGAAACGGCCATAACTGGAGGACAGGGTTTGGAGCTAAAAGGACATGATGTTTAAAGGAGAACTATGGGGTTAAGGCTTTTCCCCATAGTTCTCCTTAGGGTAACGGAAGGACGCAAACTAGCGTCCTCCTGTCACCCTAGGCTTAGTATACCGCGAGCAGTAGCTCGCGGTATACTGAGACGCCGCAGCTGAAGCGGATCCCGACAATTATGCCGGGATCCGCCCAGCTGCGTGAGTGACAGCTGGCTCTGCCTATCTAGAGGCAGAGCCAGCTGTATCCGCCCCCTCCCCTGTCCGTTCCGCCAGTCAGCGCTGGCAGATCGGAGCGGGGAGGGGGGAATCCAGCCCCTCCCCTGTCACGGCAGAGAGCCGTGACAGGATCGAGAGGTGAGCGAACCCGGTATGTGTTCCCTCACCTCCCGATCTACTGAGCCGACCTGTGACAGTCTCATTGTCACAGGTCGGTTAGAACTATGAGGTGAGTGAAAAGCACTCACCTCATAGTTCTCCTTTAAGAAGGAACTTAGCACCAACCCACTGAAGTATAGGGCACTTTACTACACGTTCATACTGTGTTCCTTCAGACAGCATGGGAACTGATCCATCATGGTGGAACGTTTAATTGGGCTATGCTTTCCCCAAACGTAGGAGAGTGATGATTCATGCAGGGTGCAACATGGAAATTACCCAACATGGATCCATCCAATTCCATGGATAAATCATAGGGTCATGATGATATCAAGAATCTAAATCTAACTTTTATGGGTTCAGGCCAGGACAAGATAGCTTCCAAAACGTTGAATACTCATGCATTGTCTGAACTCAAGGCTTGTAGAAAAATCAAAGCCAAATAAATGTAAATTGAATTCCAGATGTGCATATACTAAAGCTGAACTCCAAATAGCTATATACATATACACAGAGTAAAGTCATATAAGGTAGTGGTTTTACCTGACAAAAGGATTTGTTTTTCTGTCCATCCAGTCCTCAGATTTATATATCTCGGCTACATAGTGGAGCTGTCTTGCAAGGCAGGAGACCTGATTTATCTCTGCCTTAGTTAAGTAACACGGGTGGAGTCTCTCCCCCTTGCCTGTGAATGGACAGTGAGAGTAGACGCAGCAGACTAGTGAGCTCATCTCTTTTCTTTCTACCATAATGCTCCTTGGTAGCAAATAAGCATTGTAGATTGGCTCCTGGTGCTGCTTTTCCTCCAGTCTGAGTTCTGCTGTACAGGGGACTGCATGAGGCCGATACTAATCTCAGGTGTATTTAAGGACGAGTTAATTAGGGATACACTGATACCAGTATCAGTGCCGATACCGAGTATTTGGGCGAGTACTCGCCCAAATGCTCTGATGCCTAGCCCGATACTTCCGGTATCACTTGTGAGGAGGGAGCATGGAGCCGGCCAATCAGGAAGCTTGGCAGCGTGCAATGACTCGCTGCCCAGCTTCTTGATTGGTCGGGAAGCTGGCCAATCAGGAAGCTGGGCGCCGTGTAATGACGCAGCGCCCGGCTCTCTGATTGAACGGAAAGCGGGCTTCATGCTCCCTCATCACCTCATGACGAGGGGGCAATGAGCCGGCTTCCCGGCCAATCAAGAAGGTGGGCGCCGCATCATTACACGGCGCCCCCTAGCCTCCTATTGGCCGAAAAGCCGGCTCCATGCTGACGAGAAGTATGGAGATGGCTTCCCTGCTAATCAGGAAGCCACGTGGCGAGTCATTACATGCCGCCTGGCTTCCTTAATGAGACTTCCGGTATTCGGTACCAGCGAGTACCGAAAAAAAATATATCGGTACTCGTACTTGATACCGAAAAACTGGTATCAGTGCATCCCTAGTATTAATGAATACATGATATCTGCCTGGAATTCAGCTTTAAGAACTGGAGTGTTGTTAGTGATGCTTGTCTATTTAAAGAAATGTTACCCTAGAACACCTGTAAGTGCTGCCTGTTCCCACAGAAGCTTGACATAAAAAAAAGCCAATATAATGCCAAGTCTATGGTACCAGTGGGGAATACGTGAAAGTGACAGAAGTGGGGAGAATAAAGGTGATTTGAGGGGATTTCAACATCTCAATATTTACACATGAAGAAAACCCATCAAGTTAGAGTTTGCCTTAAACATAAGAACAAAAAAAAAATTACACCAAGCAGCAACATTAATATATAAAATTAACACCCCCCCAGCCACCCACCAAAGAATAAACAAAAAAAAAGACAAACTGAAAAGAAAAATTGTCAGTAGCATCTATCTTGTCACTCACTGCGTCTGAACTGCACTTATACAAACTAGTCCATTAGTACAGCAGCTTGCTAGAAATTGACTTTGGTTCAAGCTTGGTTAACCGCCCTCTGCGCTGCATCGGGGCGAGCGGCCGAGAGGCCCTGCCACCCTATTTTCAGCATTGGGGCAGTTATAAAGAAAAAATAATAATAATATACAAAAACAATAATTCTGAACAAAATGTAAAAAAAAAAAAAACCATACACACACACAAGGTCGAATGAAACAGGTTAGTTGACTGCTCGCAGTTCACTAGTCTAGAAATGGTTAGAGATGGTAAATGAAAGGGTAGCCATTGCCAACGTCCACAGAAGTAGCCATTGCGGGCACTAATATTCAGTGCACCAGTCCTCTAGGAACCACTGACATGAAAAAAAAGTAGTACCTCGTTATTTGATGACATAAAGGCTGGCAAGGTCAACTTTTTCTGTGTCCAAGATGGCTACCTACATTTATATAAGCAAAGGTTATCGTAGTACGTTATTTAACGAACAACAAAAAATACAAAAAAGATATGGGAGGAGCAGAGGGAGAGTTTCTGCCACGATCAGGACCATCATATAACTCAGTGCATCAAGTGTTCATAAAGAACACCCTCTAAAGCAGAAGGTGGGTGCCTTGATTCACCCTCCACATATTAGCGTCACAAAACATGGATCCATGGCGTCAGGTCACTAAACGGGCCAGAAAACTGTCCCGCGAGTAGGCGTAGTGTGAACTGCAGGGCAACGATCCAGTCTGTGGTCTCATTCACTCAGATATTTGGTTTCGTATATAAAAGATATGGGTACGTGAAGGTAGGGGATAAAAAATAATATCGTTGCGGATCTACTCTTCAGTCTGGTAGAAACTGATGGACGCAGATCTTTCGCACACTGCAAGCACCCGGTCCTAAGATATTTACCCAACAAGTCAAGACGTCCCAGAGGGTTGGCCAACCCAGCCACCGTAGCTGGAAACGCGCCCGTCCTCTCTTTCATGATGTGTGCAAAAAGACCTTGAGCAATATTTTACATTGCAGCTGGAGCTCCTCTTCCTTTGGCCAAATCCCAGGAACCAGGTCGCCGAAGCGCCTAACACATTTGAATAGTTGTCTACCCTTTCCGAGCCTGTTCTATCTTTATCAATGGAGGCAAATTTTTTTTTTTTGGTTGCCCAGGATTACCAAAGGAGACCTATTGGTTCCTAGATTGGACTGAACACGTCCAGTATTCTTCCTGAATCTGCCCATTAATCTCCTATCATTCTCCGCAACAAGACGAGAGTTTACTTTTGAAACTGGCCGTCAAAAGGCTTATTGTTCAGCTTGTAGTGTATAGCAAAATTGTGATCCACATTCACAGGTTGAGTTGAGAAATGTTCAGCCTTCTCAATAAATTAATTCATACCTTGCACACATCATATACAGCAGTCTGTCGTTAAGAGGTCCAAAGTCGATTCTTAAAAGGGGTTTTCCTTTAAATGACGCGAGTTTTGAATTTTGACCGCAGCTTAGTCCTAAATGCTTTCTCCTTCTAGATTCCTTATGGCCGTTTACTTACTCCGTTGTCCTGGGACACGTCGTAAAACCATACCAGCTGCACAGTTAAAGCTCAGTTGTGTCTCAGGGCAATACAAACTCTAAGAATAAACAACAAATTGTACATAAAACCTAAAAAAAACAAAAAAAACAGAAGGAAGCTTTAAAACAAAAAGAAATAGATTTAGAAAAAGCTGCATAGGCCAAATCATCTAAAAAGGTGGGAAAACCCCCTTTAAGAAGCCAGGACAGGAGTGTACTCATGGGAAATGATAGGAGAACCCCGTAAGCAGTAACGTGGGTACAGTAAAAGAACTCGGAACCCGACACAGAACTCACCACTGCTTAGGAACGTCATGACAAAGCTTAACTCCTCCAAGAGGACCACCCTACCTGGAAAGTCATCTGGAAAACATCAGTAATACAGGCCTGCCTAAATTGTACCAGTTACGAAAGGAACCCCAACATTTTTTTCTTTTCTTGATATGACTATAAACACCTTGCATGACATTAAAGGTCTGTACAACAGACCTATACAAAATGATAATAATAAAAAAAAAATTAATAACAATAAAAAGTATTTTCTGACAACCAAAATCCCCTTCCAATACCAGATATTTTTTTTTTTCTTTAAACAACCAACCTTATCTTGTCCGTGTGACTGCTGGAAAATGATAAGTAGTCCTTCCACTTTTTTGTGAATTTTTTTTGTACATTTTTTTCAGTTTTTTACATTTTTGGTTAGAAAGTTCTCTGATCAGTGGTCATCCTGAAAAGAGAATGTTTATTATAAAATTAGGCAAAATGTCCGTTATTTGTTCTCGTCTTTTTTTTTTTCTTCCCTCTCCCCCGCAAAAATTTATTTCATTTGAGCGGGAGCAGACCACATTGTTTGTTTTTTTCTCACACGTTTGATCACTAGCCGAAAAAAAAAGCAGACGTGATCGCACCGACTCAGCTCACTGTGCTTTGGAGCCGGATGTGGTGGTGGTGGAAGCTGGTCCGCTGGCAGAGGCCACTGTAAAGAGAGAGTTCTGGATGGCGTCGATTGAGGAGGAGGTGGCGTGAAGGCTTGTGATGGGTGTGGCAGCCCCTGCGGACGCGCCGGAGACCAGGCTAACCGGGCTGCTGGTGAAAAGGGAGAGGTTCTGAGGGTTGAGGAATAAGGGAGCAGTCACAATGTTAGGAGTTCCCCCTGCGTTGGCAAAAACCAAGTTCCCCAAGTTCCCGGAAGCATCCAGTGACGTTATTGGAAGAGATCCACCAGATGCCAGAGCTAGGGAAGAAAGAAGTGAAAGAAAAACAAAAAATTAGTGGAGAAGGTGTACAAAGAAAGGACAGGAGATTGGTTTTAACATTCTGTGGGGTGCAGAGGGTTTAAGGGAGAGGGCTCTTTTTGGGGTTATATTAAAAAAAATACAAGAAGGGCTAAGGACCAGGTTTGCTGGCCTACACATCTCAGAAACACCAACTGACCCTTCCTTTAACCACCAAATTATATTGGCACCTCTAGTACTACCTGGTAGTTCCCAGTATAGAGGAACAAGTGACTCACTCCATGTGACATTGCTGGGCCAACCATCAAGCACCAGCACTGCCACACAGAGAATATACATGTCCCCCTGTGTTAGCTATTGCTTGAGAGATTTGTAGCTAGAGGAATCCTACCTTTGGTTTTAGTATTAAAGCGGACCTTGTACCAAAATGCAAGGTCCGCATATGTGGCTGCCCTCACCCCCTGATTACAAAACACTGCAATATGGAAATAAAAAACCCCCCCAAAATGATAAAAAAATAAGGTTAAAATACTCACCATACTCCCAGGATCCGGCCACTTGCTGTTGCTGTATAGCGGGATCTTGGGAAAGCTCAGGACCCCAATTCTCGCGAGAGGACGCTACTGCACTGTACAAGAGCCTTCCAAAACCTTTGAAGTATGATACGTAAAATTTTTACAAATTGTTTTTTGTTTTTTTTTGCCCATAATGCAGCGTTTTGGCAGCAGTGGGTCTGCCACGTAAGCAGATATTGTATTTCAGTGGAAGGTCCACTTTAACCTCATACAGCTTTACCACCAGTGTGTTTTATTCTTTGGGGACTGATAATTGATATGACCACACAACGCTACCCTTACTGTCCCGGAGCCTGTCTACAGATGACAGTTGCCAATACTTTCTGGGGACTAATGCCGTATGTGAACATATCTAGAAAGATGTTTGAATGGTCCTGGAAAAGTAACATCCTTATCCTCAAAGATTTTCATAATCTAAACAAGAATATAATAGAGCGCATCTAAAGCCAAGGACAAACATTTTATATATGGCAGCTTACTGGTCCTTAGATGGGGCGGCTGCATTTCTAGCTTACTTTTTTCAGGCTTTTCTTCCCTTTATTTCTACCTGGCGATCCTACCAGTAACACACGTCCTGTCCCAGGGTGACAACGCTCAATCACCGTACTGTATCTATGAAGGAGCAGCCTAGGACAGGAAATGTGTTAGGTCTATAGAAGATCCCCCACCTCTACCTCTTCTCCACACATGGGGGGAAGACATATTCTTAAGGTGGCCATACACTAGTAGATTTTCGAAAGAACTTTCGTACGAAAGATCTTTCATTCGACTTTCTATTAGTTGATGGGGTCAAATCGATCATCGATTTCGACCAAAGTCAAAGGAGCGGGATAGAAAATGTTTCTCGAAGGAATAAAATTCTAACAGTGAATGTGGTTTTCGTTCGTAAAACTCCATTCATTCCAAAATCGAATATTAAAAAAATAAAAAATAAATTTGTTTGAGATTTGTCAAGTCTGTGATGGCATTATCGGGTGGTAAAGAAAGATCTTTCTTTCGGAAATCTACTAGGGTAGGGCCAGCTTTAGTCCACAGAGCTGATAACCAGGCACAGTGCACAGGAAGAAAGGGGCTCACTGGATTTCTAGCAGCATGAATTGGTATTGTTTGCACTCATTGAAAAGATATAACACAGCATTTTTAATTATATTTTTACCAGACCAAAAGGGTCCAAACAGCGTTTACATTAGGAATGCACTGATACCGGTTTGTCAGTATCGAGTACTGATATTTTCTGTTCGGAACCCGCTTATACCGAATACCAAAACCGGAAGTCCCATTAAGGAAGCCAAGCGGCGTTTAATGACTCCCCACCTGGCTTCCTGATTAGCAGGGAAGCCATCATTTCTGGCCAATCAGGAAGCCGGGCACTGTGTAATGACGTGGCGCCCAGCTTCCTAATTGGCCGGGAAGCCAGCTCCATACTCCCTTGTCACCAGGTGACGAGGGAGCATGAAGCCGGCTTTCTGTAAAGACTTGCCACCCGGCTTCCCGATTAGCAGGGAAGCCATCTCCATGCTTCCACATCACCAGGTGACGAGGGAGCATGAAGCCGGCTTTCTGTAAAGACTTGCCACCCGGCTTCCCGATTAGCAGGGAAGCCATCTCCATGCTTCCACATCACCAGGTGACGAGGGAGCATGAAGCCGGCTTTCTGGCCAATCAGCGTGTAATGACTCGCCGTTCGGCTTCCTGCTAGGCCAGCTTCCCGACCAATCAGGAAGCCAGGCAGTGAGTCATTACATGCTGCCCGGCTTCCTGATTGGCTGGGAATTCGGCTCCATGCTCCCTGGTCACCGCATGGAGCCGGCTTCTCGGGCCAATCAGGAAGGCGGGCAACGTGTAATGACTCGCTGCCTGGCTTCCCGATACCAGAAGCTCAAGTATCAGGCTAGGCATCGGAGCATTTGCAAATACTCGGCCCCCATACTAGTGTCGGTATCGGTGCATCCCTAGTTTACATAAACTTTAGGGGGTAAATAATGCTCCCTCTAAAAGCCAGTTAAGTTAAATTGGTTTGGCTATGGATTATTTTTGATCATCAAGTGAACCTATACTCATATGTTAAGTTAAACCTGCCCCAAGTTTAAAAAATACAGTGGAGAGCAAACACATAAAGGTGACTACTCTTAACTTTACGGCACAGCCCCAAATCCTACTGCAGTGTCCAAATAAACCCATTCAAAGTCAGACCTTGCATAGTGCTAGGCATGTCCCTGCATCACAGTGCTTGGGATTGGTGAGTGGCCACCCTAAAAATGGATCATGGGCAATGTGGTTAAGGCAGGAGCTCGCAGTGTGCAGAGAAATCAGAGGAAGCCATTTCCGTCCAGGAGAGGAGCCGGTACAACGGTGCAAGACTGAAGAGAAGGCCGGAGTACAGCTTTAACATTGAATTAACACATGAGTATAGCTCCACTTTCATGCATTCACACTGAACAAGAAGCAATGGCGGGCAGCATAAAGGAACGGAAGGTGAGCCAAGGGTAATGTGACTTACCTTGTATTGTCGCCAGAGTGCTGTTACTCATCAGAGCAGGGCTGAGCGCGCCCCCCAGTGCCCCTGGGTTCAGACTAAATAAGGCACCTCTGCAAAGAAAAGATAAAAACTGCAGTGTTCAGAAATACAGTCAGCTAATACAATACCAAATAATACAAATACGCAAAAGGCCCACAAAAACTTTCTGAATTTCGATTTGGCAAACAAGCCTCCTACTAGGACACGGGTTTGCCAAGCAATAGCTTAAAGTGAACCTGTGTTTTGCCTATGCAGGGCAAAGCAGCAAGTTCACTTCAAAAGACAACTCGGGGATAACCAAATATTGTGCAAATACAAGAGGCCTGTGAACTCCGATATCATTCTTGGTCTACCTTTATGTAATTCTCCTAGATATGTGCAGTCATCCATCATGAAACAACATATGCACTTTGCCTCTGTGCAGAAGCTTCCTGTAATAAAGACCGTTCACTGTTGCTCTGTCTCCTTGTATGTGGTGACTGGTCTTGTCTCCGCCCCCTCCTGTAATAAAGACTGCTGACTGCTGCTCTCTCTCATTGTATATGGTAACTGGTCTTGTCTCCGCCCCCCTCCTGTAATAAAGACCGGTCACTGCTGCTCTCTCTCCTTGTGCAGGGTGACTGGTCTTGTCTCCGCCCCCTCCTGTAATAAAGACAGGTCACAGCTGCTCTATCTCCTTGTATGAGGTGACTGGTCTCGTCTCCGCCCCCTGCTGTAGTTTTCTGCAGGTAGCCTACTGGTCCCCTCCCACAGCTCTGACCTCTGCACAGGCTGTGTGCAATGAGGATGACATCCAAATAATCCCTTGCTATTTTAACAAGGCAATATTTGGGTTTACAAAAGCATTTGGTGCAGGAAAGATGGATTTATAGCCTTTGTTGTTATTCAGTAATATTTAATGAAGGTTTTTGCACACGAAGTACTGTCTAAACTTCCCCCCTCCACAGTAGTGCTCGCCTCCCCTCTGCTCCCCCATTACTCAAAACAAAGAGAAATACTTCAGGATATAGGGAAGCATGCAACTCACTTCCCTTCCTCCCATGTGGCAGTACTATTGCATGGTGACTGGCCTGAGCCGTTATGTATGGGCAGACAGAGAGTCCTAAGCCCTGTGTAAGGTCCAAGTAGTAATTTAGAGCTTATGCAAGGCTTTTCTCCCAGTGCCTGAATAACAATGTAGAGGTATGACCTAGGTAATCATCAGAGAGCAACTGAGGATAAAGAAGGACATTTTTTCTGCTTGAGAAAATTGGACCAGGCTTTGTAAGGGATTATTTTGTCTTCCTCCCAATCAGTTTTGAGTTTGTGGTTCTGGGGATGCAAAGTGTGTGTTTTGTTTTATTCCTTTAGTCTATTCTCACCATGACCCATTTATCATACGTTCTCGTTAACCTAACTAGGTAACTCTGTAACGATTCCCACGTTGTGCAGAAACTTGGCAACTTGAATGGAGAATTATACAATTTACATCTTTTGGCAGAAACTGTTACAAAACAATCTGTATCGGGAGCGCAAAGCAGATCCTCACCCAGCGGCAAACTGAGATGGTGCCATCAGCCCAGGGTTCAGCCCCGCTGCAGCGGCCATGGCAGCGAGGCTTGCATTGGAGGGCAGTTGCGCTGCTGCCTGTAGTGCTGTGGCAGCTGCCGTGTGGATTCCCGAAGCCGTCACCATCACTTGGCCGGCGGTCAAGGGAGAAGTGAGTGGAGTGGAGGTGGTGTGCGTTGTACTAGTTTCGCTAGCACTGGATGCTTCGGGAGCTGCCGCAGAGGCGGATGGTGAAGGGGTCAGTGACGGGGAGGTTAGGGTAGACGATACTGGAGGTGCAGTAGATATCACAGTTGCCGTGTTGGCAGTGGGAGTCCCTGTTGTGCCTGAAAGAAAACATAACTTTAGTTATACAGCAAGTAGGCACTCACACTTAAAGTAGTCCTAGCATTAAATATATACATGTACATGTTAAGTACATTCTTGCAGAGTAATGCGTTACTTCCAGGTATTTATTACCCCTCACATAGATCAAAGTATCCCCCCCCCCCCCC
>NW_017308251.1:163392-194435 GCF_000935625.1 Nanorana parkeri | reverse complement strand
CCCCTCCACACATTGCATGTATCTGTTTTTCTCTTTAAGAGGACAAAACTATTTTTTATCAACCATCATTTAGGGGTCACCATCTACTTCCTGGACTAAGATGCAGGCTCAGAGATGACACAATTATGTAAATCCTGGTGCAGCCTAGGTAATAGTCCAGTCAATTATTAATTGACTGGATTGGAAACGTTTATCTATAAAAAAAGGTGCACCTTGTATTTATTCATTAGGATGTGTAAATGACTGAAAGGTCTGCTTTAGGACATCTGTGTAATGGAAGTGGTTAAGTACAATTTCCAGATCCGAAGTATGCAGTAGAAATAGGAACCAAGTTGGCGTCTCCTCTTCAGACAACACTCAAGACGAAAGATATAAACATCTATAAACATCTTCGCAGGAAGTTATGCATAAATGGATCTAACCAATGATAAGCTAGAATATATAAACTAAAATACTTTTCTGCAATGCTACGCTTAAATATACACGTTCATATGTTAAATAAAAACCCTGAAAAGGGGAACAATAAAGCAGAAGTGATTTTTACACTGATTGGAGTTGGTGTGATTTTCATTTTCTCTCTGTGAGAGTATACTCTATTGAATCAGGCCATGCGGCAGATATAAGTACGGAACTTTTGATCCGACAAAATGTAGTAAAGAATTAAAAATTCCAACACATTTTATTCATAATCAGATGAGAGTTACAATAATACATGGCTGATTAGCAGTAGAGGATGGGCAAATCTTACCTGGGACAGAGTAGCTGGTGACCGCTGCTGCCGCACTGGTTAGAGGGAGGACTGGGTTTACAGTCAAGGTGTTTGCTGCAGTACTTGTCACAAGGCTTGGTGTAGAGGCCACCTAGAAAGCAAAAAGATCCAATGTTAGGGGGTGTGACACCAATAGTGCCGACAACACATGTTCCTCTACTACAAGGACATGTCCTAAAGATGCAACATACAAAGGCCAGAAGGGACCAATCACTAGTTGTTTATGGCACCAGGGAAGGAAATGAAATGCAATAATGGCGTTGACACCCACCAGCCCCGTCTACTAGGTATGAAGATTCCCCTCATCTCTTATAAGAAACCCGGAGTGGATGGGGCTGGCTCATGTTGAAAGGCAGAGGAACAAGCACTGTCAATCCTTTCAACACTGACTAGGAAAAGCCATGCCAGAAATATGTTGGAACACCTGACCTGTGTACTCACTCTTGGACAGAGAGTTACCTAGTAGGGAAGCATGGATGACCATAGTAGACCCGGCCCATGTGCCTCCAATCAAGTCAGCAATGGCAGCACTCGTACTTCTGTTGACAAATCCCCTTCTAAAAGTCTTGTCATTTCTTTCATTCCTATATTGGTCTGCCTCATCATAAACATTAGTTCTTCCATAATATCCATCTTAATCACCAGGGACCCTCCGATCCTGGAAATAATTCAATTTACTAAGCTGTATGCAGGCTGGGTAAATGGCTCTATATGTCGGCTATATCCTTTCCACAGACAAATATTTTTTGGCTTTGCAGCTGGTCAGGGGTGCACGTAGGAATGGTCTACTCCTCTGTAAATGTGTGAGGAACAGGGGTGGTATTGGGGTGGGGTGGGGGTATGCTTGAGCACTAGCAAAATTTTGCCTTGCACCCCTACAAGCAGTGGTGGATCCCAGACATCCAGGAAGGGCCATGGCTGCTTGACCACAGCAGCGTCCACACATTATCCTATGCAGTGCACCTGCAAAGTCACAGGCTGTGTTGCCAGTGGCTCTGTGGGATCACTCATGTAGCGATATCATTTTCGGCCACCAGATACAGAGCGGCGCAGAGCCGAGGAAACCATTCTCAGGCTCATCTTTGCCTCTCATGTGTCACATGGCAAAGCAGAGGGGAAGCCTGGGAGGAATGGCTGATCATGGCCGTACCTGCAGCAGGCAAAAGGCCAATTGGGCACAAAGCAAAGGGCAGTTGGGCACAAAGCAAAGGGCAGTTGGGCACCATGAAGAGACAAAGGAACACCTCATCCCTTGCCACCTCTAGAGGAAGCCGTCTCAGCCAAACCTCTTTCCCGACCTCATAAAGGAAATGATACCGGATGCCCAGTGCCAAACACTCTTTACAGATTTTATCAGTAGGGATGAGCTGAGTAAGTTCAACTAAACAGATTACCTGGCAAAATGACGGATTTTGCCAAAGTTTGATCAAAGCTGAAACTCAATTTCGCTCACTGAGCTGCTTAGGCTTGGGGAAAAAAAAATATTTTTATTTATTTAGAGGGTTGTGGGTTTTTTTGCATGTTAAGGGTAGTTTAGTAGTGACATCACCAGGTCTCTGTGCTATTCTACTGAATGCGGCCAGATCATGGCTGGCGGGAGGGGCTGGCAGGGTGCTGTTCATAGCTTCCTGAAAGCATCACAGCACCCTGTCTCAGTGCTCCTCTCAAGAGCCCCCAGCCTTGATAGAAGAAGTGAGAGGAGTTATACAAATACAAAGTTGCCTTGATGGATGTCAGTCTGGAGGAGTGGGCGGTCCTAGGCTGGCTGTATTTGCATGCAGACCCGTCTAGGTAACACCCACATGTGATGCTGAGCCTCCATGTTTGAAATAACCGAAATTCCGTGGATGAAAGGGGTGGGCCAGGGACAGTCAGGCTGGGGGAGGAAAGGGCTAGATAGGAAATGAGGCAGGTTCTATCTGACTAGCTCCTGTTTCTAATGCACATTTTGAGGAGCTCACAGTATGCAGTGAAATCAGTGTATGCAATCTCAGTACAGGAGAGGAGCCGGTACAACTGTGCAAGGCTGAAGAGAACGCCGGTTCTATTGTCTTTAGTGCATTTTACCAAAACAGCTAAAATTTTGCCAAAATCTCCCAATTTTTATTGCAATTTCAGGGAAATAGAAACTCCGTTTTGCTCATCCTTATCCATCATTCCATACTGCAGAAACAGAATGTGAGGCCACTAGGAGGGGGCAGATGAGAGGGGCACATCTGCGATAAACCAGCCGATCTTTTATAGTCATAGATAGAGGAGGGGCGGAGGGGACAGCATTCGGCCCTGTGTACACGAAGTGACACATTCATCACCTGCAGTTATTCACTGACAGCGACCACCTGCTCCGCGCAGCTCAATTACCCCAACTGAACCGCCAACACAACTGCACGGGCTGAGCTATTTATAATACACTGACATGTGACCACCGGATAAATCACCTGTAACCATGTACTGCTCTCTTGCAGAGATCAGAACCTTTTATTTCACAATGGGGCCGGAGCTACGTACAGAAAGCGGCGGCAGAAGAACAATAGATATAGAACAATAGATATAAACATTTCAATGAAAACAAAGGAAGGGAAAAAAAAAGTTTCAGAAAGCCTAAAATACAAAGCGAATTCTGCTGGAAACGGCACAAATTCATCATAAAACAGACACAGCCTACTTGCCCAGAGCTCCTTTTTTTTAGCATTGCTTGGTTACACCACCGCATGGCACGCTGCAAAATTCTCTGCTCTCTGGTAACCTTGGGGTCTATTTATGTTTTCACCCAACTTTCACCCAGGATTAACACATTCTTCCAATAAATCCAATTACTATAATGTGTGAATCCTGTGTGATCCCTTTATCTTGATTCATCTTTGTCATTTCTAGACACCCCTTTAGACTGTTGAATCTCAAAAGCAGCAGGCACCTGAGGGACCATTCATACTGGTTTCTTGTGGAAAAACGTGCGTTTTAATGCATGTTACTGAACCACATAGAGATACTGTTTTTTTTTGCTATTGAGTACAAGTACTGATATTTATATTTCGGTACTCGCCCATACCGAGTATCGATACCAGTACTTGTGCAAGCATGGAGCGTGCTTCCCGGGCAATCAGGAAGCCAGGCGTCATGTCATTACCCACTGCCCGGGTTCTTGATCGCCCGGGAAGCTGGCTCAATGCTGTGTGGCCGGCTCGATGCTGATTTGCTGGAAAGCCGGGAGGTGAGTTATTTCCCACCGCCCGGCTTCCTGATTGGCCGGAAAGCCGGCTCCATGCTGTTTGGCTGGATCGATGCTGACTGGCCAGAAAGCCGGCTTCACAGCCAAAACGCATGGAGCCAATCAGGAGAGTTGTTGAGATGTGCTGGTCGAAATTATTGCCTTAATGCAATGTAGGGAAGGGTTAACACCGCTTTCTTTTTATTGTGTGATCTATGTCCCTTTGGGGAGATTGCGATATACTTCCTGTCCTATAGACACAATAGCACGTGCCAGCACGTGACAATAGCAATAGCCAGCTTCATGCTATTGATCATGGAATTGGAATCTGATGTCCAATATGCTCATAGGTGTGTGATGTTCAGGTGTCCAAACATTTCTGGTCATATAGAGTATTCATGGTGGGAAATTCACAGGCCTGGGCATGTGGCCCAATCTCCTGTATGATTTTAATGGCCTAAATTTATGTTTAAAGGACTCCATAAAGGAGCCCCCATCCCCCACACATCTTACCAAAGGAGTCGAACTTGAGAACATTGCTTTAATGGGAGAAGAACCGGATAGTCCACTGCTGGGAGGGTTGATCCTTTTCTCCTTCTGGCGTCGGTTGCAGAACCAAACACGGATCACCTCCTTCTCCATGTGCAGCTGGTCGGCAATCATGGTAATCTCCTCCGAGGTAGGCTTTGGGTTCTGGGACAGAAAGATGACAGTTGGAAGAGATTCTGGACTTTAGCTATGTGACATTGAGATATTTTTTAGCATTTCATAGTTTCATGTGGATATAGAAAAACAATAAGAGCCAGGAAACCAAAACTGTGATTTTCTAGAACCATAAGGGGAAATCTTATCGATACAAAGAGAATCTGACACCATTGCCTTAAGGTCACCATTACTCCCGCCATGCTGCTTTGAGGACTTACCTTAAAAGATGCCTCTTGATCCGATCTTCTTCTTCCTTCCACTTGTATTCAGGAGTCCCTCCAGCGCTGGTGCTGGTCTCTGATCCAGCGCAGATTCCAGATTCCTCGGGTCCCACGTTGTCTGTCCGACGTGCACGCTCACGGCTGCGTGCATTTACCTCCACTGTCCTCTTCTCCACACCGATGATCTCTACTGCGCATGTGCCCGCCCCATCATCCTGCACGGCCGCTTGAGAAGCTCCAGATTAGGGCTATAACAACTAATTGGTTAAATCGATAATAATCGTTTATGAGAATAGTTGGCAACTATTCTCATTATCGATTAGTTGGTGGGGGGTGTAGAGGGAGAGAGAGGGAGGGAGAGAGAGAGAGGGAGGTAGAGGGAAAGAGAGAGCAGAAGAGAGATATTTTTTTAATGCAACTAATCAATTAATTGAAAAAATAATCGGGCAACTAATCGATTATGAAAATAATCGTTAGCTGCAGCCCTACTCCAGATCTTCAGACGGGAGCAAGCGAACGAGAGTTTAATTATACTTTAAGTCAATTTAAATGTCACTAATCTCTAATGTCTTTTGAACACAGTGAAAGAACTGTCTTTGGGCCCCAGATATCAAAGAGCATAATATCCAAGAAAGCGAAACATGTCATGTCGCTATGCTGAAGCCAATCCGGCCCCAAACCTAACAGCTCATCAGAAGTGCGCCTAGTTGCAAGTGAACTCGCAAAACATGCGTTCCACAGATTTCACTCTGAAGGTGCCTAAGCAGAGGAGAATGGTACAGTTGGAATCTCTTATTTTTGGCTGTAGCAGAATCTAATTCATTAAAGTGACATTAAACCCTCAGATTTTTTAACATAAACCAATACTGTAATGTGCGCCTTACTGTAATCCATGGTAGTTTCCCTTCTCTTTCCTGCTCTTCCTTTTAAATCTGTATCTCTTCTCATGTTGGGCAGAACTTCTGTTTTGCCGCAGACTGCCTTGTCTCTGGAATGGATACATGGTGTCTGTGTATAGGTTTGCAACCTGAGCCAGCACTACAGGAAGAGGCACTCAGCTGCAAAGGGAAGTTCTCCCCCAGCATGAGAAGACATGAGGATTTAAAAGGAAGAGCAGCAAAGAGAAGGGAAACTACCATGGATTACAGTAAGGCGCACATTACAGTATTGTTTTATGTTAAGAAATCTGAGGGTTTAATGTCACTTTAAGCTTTTGTTTATGGTTGCAATATAAAATGGAAATATACACCCCTCCCCTCTCTTCTGACTGGTCACACTTTAATAATTTGCACCCAAGTCAAGTGCTTTTAGTAAAAGCTGAACTAAAGGCCGAAGGCAAACCGCTAAATACACAGCCTAAAACACATATGGGAGCTGGTTAACCTGCCAAATGTTTTGTATTTCTGTCCATCCAGTTCTGAGATTTACATAGACTTGCCACACAATATATACCAGTCTGGCAGGGAAGGAGACCTGATTGTTCTTGGCTGCAGTTCAGAAACACTTACAGGTCTCTCCCCCAGCCTGTGACTATACGGTGAAAGGAGAAGAAGCAGAAAAATGAGCATATCTCTCATAAACTCTGCTCTCTCATCCTCTCAGCATGTCCCTTGTCAGGACAGGAGCAAAAAGCACAATTGACTGCATCCTTGTGCTGCTTCTCCCTCACCCTTTCAGAGCTCTTTCATACAGGGGATTGCAAGCAGTTACCAGCTTAAAATCAGATTTCTAAGTGCATCAAGACAAAAGATGTGCAAAGATTTAGTTTATTTTCCTGTCTCCCGCCAGCATGCTGTAGAGGACTCTTGCTCTCTGGGTGGAAACAGTCGTCTCTCTACAGAGATCTGCCAGACCCCCTGCTGAGTCAAAGCTAGAGCCCTGCAATCAGCAGGGAGCATGACTTGTGCTAAATGCAGAGCTATAAAGTAACAAAGGGGTGGAACCAAGAGAAGGTAGCTAGCTATGTGATTTTTGCTATACACACACACACACACACACACACACACACACACACACACACACAACTATCATAACTATCATAACGGAACCTGTTTTTGGAGAGAAGTCAAAAAGAAAAAAAAAAAAAGGAAGACACTGACCTCCAGGAAACTCTTCTCTAAGGCCACGCGTATGTTGGTCTCAATGCTGGTGCGTTTTTTCCTCCTGCGGTTCAGCCCCTCGATCCCGTGACCCGGGGAGTTCATAACGTTCGGACTTGAGAGAGCAGAATCTGATGTGATGTTTTCTGGCCGAAAGAAAGGGAGATCTACGTAACTTGCAGGGGTCAGTCATACAAAGATTGGAAGTCAACATATTAAGACAGTACTAAGCTAAATGCTTTTGCAATCTTATTAAATGAAACATTTGTTTAATGACCAAAATTCTAAAGTTTAATAAAGTCTCACTATGAGGTGCTCACCACGCTACTCTACCGTTATGCAACTTGACTTTTGTTCCCCATGGTCCCTGTGTGTTTTGTAAAGTAGTCACCGCTCCAAGCTCACTCCCATGATAGACTAGAACTTCCATACAAATGAGTGAACTCAACATGAGATTGTAGTCCATCATGGGGGTGAGCTTGGAGCGGTGACTACTTTACAACACAAACCGGGACCATGGGGAACACAAGTAGCCCCCCTCCAGAAGGAAGGACAGTGTCAGCACCAATTCAGAGATGATTGGAGGATCTACAGGCCAGTGATACACAAATAAGATACATTGTTGTTACTAGTTCAGGTACTTGAATGTATTTGTAAGATTTAACTCCTGAGTTTAGTGTCACTTTAAAGTGCATTTACAGCCAAAGTAGTGAAGGGTTAAAATCCCAGACGGTATGTTTGTTGCTGTCTGCCTCAGACATACCAGAAAATAAATTAAAATCCCTACCAAGTAAATGGAAATCCCTTATTAAGATAGGTGTCATATGAACAAGTGTCCCCATTGTAAGTTTTCTCCTCTATTCCTGCTCTGGTGACCAACGCAACATTTTGGATGGTCCATCACCATGACAGGTACAGCTGGTGAATCTCCAAAGTGGAGGCATGACATATCTGCTTCAAGCAGACCTCCGCCCCATGGCTATCGGCTGGTAGTTGGGGTCTATGTGCTGTGCACTGTGCCGATGCCCAGTATTTGGGCGAGTTTTCGTACTCGCCCAAATGATCCGATACCTAGCCCGATACTTCCGGTATCAGGAGGCTGGGCAGCGAGTCCTTACACACTGCCACGCTCCCTGATTGGCCGGGAAGCTGGCCAATTAGGAAGCCGGCGCCATGTAATGACGCAGCACCCGGCTTTCTGATTGGCCGGGAAGCCGGCTTCATGCTCCTTCATCATGAATGGAGCCGGCTTCCCGGCCAATCACGAAGCTGGGCACTGCGTCATCACACGGCGCCCGGCTTCCTGGTTGGCCAGAAAGCCGGCTCCATGCTTTTTTGTCACCTAGTGATGAGAAGCATTGGGACATCTTCCCTACTAAGCGGGAAGCCGGGTGGCGAGTCTTTACACCCCTCGCCCGGCTTCCCGGCTAATCAGGAAGCCAGGTGGCGAGTCATTACACGCCGCCTGGCTTCCTTAATGGGACTTCCTGTATTCGGTATCGGCGGGTATAAAAAAAAAAATATCGCTACTGGTACTCGATACCGAAATACTGGTATCGGTGCATCCCTAATGTTTAGTATGATACAGAAAAGAGAAATACAGACAGGAAGAATTTGCAGCTGATTACTATATAACGCAATTCATCAATAAAGCATTCAGTGCACACTACCCTACTGACATTATAGTACACAGCGCCATGCCGCACGTCCTCTCACACGATGTTGCTTACCTGCATCATTCAGCCACTTTTCCAGGAGAGGCTTTAACTTGCACATATTTTTAAAGCTGAGGTTCAAGGCTTCAAAGCGGGAAATAGTAGTTTGGCTGAAGTCATTTCCATAGAGTTTGCCCATAGCAAGCCCCACATCACCCTAAAGGAAATAAAGAAAGAATCAGTTCAACTGAACACAAGTCACCTAGCAGCAAAATGTTCACACGTCACATTCATTCAATGAAGTATTTTGTCTTTTTAAAAGTTTTTATTCACAAGCTTACAAATGTAAATCAACTTAAAGGAGAACTATGGGGTTAAGGCTTTTCCCCATAGTTCTCCTTAGGGTAACGGGAGGACACAAACTAGCGTCCTCCCGTCACCCTAGGCTCAGTATAGCGCGAGCTGTAGCTCGCGGTATACTGAAACGACGCAGCTGAGACGGATCCCGACAATTGTGCCGGGATCCGCCCAGCTGCGTGACTGACAGCTGGCTCTACCTATTTGGAGGCAGAGGCAGCTGTACCCGTCCCCTCCCCCGCCCGATCCGCCAGTCAGCGCTGGAGGATCGGAGCGGGGAATCCAGCCCCTCCCCTGTCACGGCAGAGAGCCGCAACAGGATCGAGAGGTGAGCGAACGCCGATATGTGTTCGCTCACCTCCCGATCTACTGAGCCGACCTGTGACAGTCTCATTGTCACAGGTCGGCTAGAACTATGAGGTGAGTGAAAAGCCCTCACCTCATAGTTCTCCTTTAATGCAACCAAATGAAGCCCAACTGAACTCTCCGTTTAAATCTGCAGATGTAATAAAAATTGGGGGTAAAGTCCTATTATTTGGTTTCTTTGGAAAGAAGCCACAACTGAAGGAGAAAAGTCTGTCCCCTGCCAGGACCCTTGCTCTCTGTGTGGAAGCAGGAGTCTCTCTGCAGAAGTCTAACATGCTACCGGCCAAATGAAACGTAAAGCTATGCAATCAGCAAAGCTCATGTTCCCTGCTAGTTGGAGAGCTATAACCTTGACTCACAGTGTGGTGCTCTTCAATGCGCACCTTCATAACGCACTTATACTCACATTGGTTGGAGGCATAGGCGGGCGCAGCCTATTGCATTAGGGTGTGAACACAAAAGGACAAACACACTCGCATACATACATAGATATATATTATATACATACACAAACCTGAGGAATCCCAGATTCCCATCTCTTCAACTGTCTCTTACCTCTTCCAGCAGGGGTGCAGTATTGAAGAAAGGAGCCTGGCAAGTGGTCATGTGACCACCCGCTCAGCTTCCTGATTGGATGGGAAGCCACAGCCACGTTCCTTCGCAGCTTCCCAGGCACTGAGGACAGTGGCTGTTGTGTGAGTAATGTAAGTGGCAAATGCTGCTGGGCTGGCTCTGTATTGCTGAGCTGGGCACAGAGAGATCTTTGCGATCCCTCCACTGGCTCAGAGACTAAACACGGCGCCCGCTGTTGCGGTTTTAATGTTGCGCGTGGGGCGATTAGGGTGTGCCCAGGCACACGCCTATGGTCGGAGGCCCACAGACTTCCTCTTGTCTAATGCAGGATCAATAGCCCTGCATTATATGTGAGGGCAAAGAGGGACAGAGCCGGAGTGGAGGAGTGCTGACCGCTGGGAGAGCGGGGATCAGGTAAGTAAAAGTTCTTTACACCATACTGCTAGACAACAACAAGCAATTAACCCTTGCAGTGTGGGGGCAGCCCAATGCGAGGGGGAAGGATTTTGTTTACCCAGAGATGGGTTAAAAAAAAAAAACAGATATACCATGACCTGGATGAATGAGAACCTTCATAGACAAAACTTTTGAAGAATTGTGAGAATACTTTTAGAAAAATCTAGAAGCTGTCCAATAAAAAAATATATGAACAAAGCTTTATTGTCGTCCACAAAGCTGTTCTGCAAGACTATGAAGCCCTCTGCAAACCAATCTCTAATTACAGACTTGTGATTTGTTTGTAAAACAGAACAGCCACTTGGTGGTGCTAAGATACAGAATTACCATCCCTGATAGAACGACTCATCAGCATCCCGCGGAAATCTCAAGGCGCCGCAAAGTTCATTTGTATGTCAACGTGCGCTAAGGGGCGATGAATTGCTGCGGAGGTTTAATACACCTTTCTGACTTTGTTAAATTGCACGACGCTCTTAAGATGTGTAATTAGGATTAAAGGTTACATACTTCAGTGCTGCTTTTAGGTGTATTAACCTTTATACCTGAAATGGTACATTTTGCGAGCTGGAAGCATGCGGGGCAAACGGCGCCATGCGATGGTAAGAGCAGGGTGCCTGCTGTGAAAAACACTGAGGCATTTAAACTATAGGGCAAGGCAGAAGCTGCTGTTTTATTATGTGACGTCCCTCCACACAGGGGGGGGTCAGGGAACAGCTTGTTAAGTGGTTGCCTGGTCAACGTGAAGCATTTTCGCACCCTCCCCCCCATGCACACACTCCAAGTCGCCCCACTGGCGGTCACCTGAGTGAAACCAAGTTTGATGCGTCTTTGTTTAAACGTCTTTGCAAACTGTTCGAGCTCCTCCAGGTCGCTGGGCTCTTCCAGACTTGGAGTGTCGATTCGCTTTGGTGTCGTCTGGCTCTGTGGAAGATGTTGTACAGGGGTCGCAGCTATTGTGCGTGTGGGGGTTGCTGGCTGTAAGAAAAAAATAAAGAAAAAGTTAAAAATAAAGTTTATATCTTACTGAATTCGCCATCGAGAGGAAAGCTGATGTCTCATGCACAGAAATTGAAAGGCTTTCCAAAGTTGAAGTTTAACCTTATATTTTACCTTCCCTGCCCCCACCCCCCCCGCGTGATTGCAGCGCAGATGTCACCCCATTGAAATCAATGGGGCTGCACGGCAGGGCGCGCGTGCTGGGTGTTGTGCGCTGTAGTGCAGGTGTGAACCTAGCCTAAATCAACTATTTTCATTACATACCTTAGAGCAAGTGATGACATCACTGGGTATAAACTATGTGCTTCTCTATGGAATGCAGGCAGACCACAGCTGGTGGGAGGGGCCAGCAGAGGGCTGTACATGACATCCTGAAAACATCAGTACTCCTCTCAAGAGCTCTCAGCCTTGACGGAAGAAGTGGGTGGGCTCTTATGAGGAGTTATATCAAAATTCCTGGTTTTGATAGGTGGATGTCAGATTGGAGGAGAGGGTGGATCTGAGCAGGGTTCATTTGTATGCAGACCCCTCTAGGTATTGCCCACATGTGATGCTGAGCTCCCATGATAGAAAGAGTTCAAATCCAATGAATGAAAGGGGCGGGTCAGGGACGGTCTGGCAGGTGAGGAAATTGCTAAATGATGCAGCATGTCCTCCAGCCAGGAAATGAGGCGGGTTCTATCTGACTTGCTGCAGCTTCTAATGCACATTGTCAGAAGCTCACAGGGTGCAGTGACATCAGAGGAAGCCATTCCAGTCCAGGAGAGGAGCCGGTACAGCTATGCAAGACTGAAGAGAAGACCGGAGTTCCAATTTAATGTTTTGGATAAAGTGGGGAAGTGTTAAAACTTTTGTCAGGTTTTAAAGTGTATCTAAACTCAAGTTTCTATTTCTGCTTTACTTATAGAGTAAGGAATGGTTTAACAAGCATTGGCAATTCATTTTTTTCAAGGGGCCACGTGAGAAACCGAGACTTTTGGGCCTATTGGTTTGGCCCGCCACAACAGCCCCAGCGCTCCACGCAAACCAATGACTGCAAAGGAGGACCCCTGACATCATTGGTTGCTAGGACACCAGCAGTCCTAGCAACCAAGGACTTAATAGAAACAGGATCCGTGTGAAATTTGAAGGCAAGCATTCATCTTGCACTCCGGATTAGCATCTTTGTATGCAGGGCAACGCACATGAATAATTGGAATATTATTTTGCGCAGAGATGGATTAATGTAGACGGTAACAATGTTGGAACTTTGCCACGTTAATGAGAAATCGCAGAGGGGACGGACCTGTGAGGTGAGGGTGATGCTTGGTTGAGAGTGCAGGAGGTTGGCTTGGCTTTGCTGAGGTAGCTGTGTTAAGAGATTCTGTGCCTGCAGAAGGCCTGTGGAGACAAGACAAAAGACAGTACAGGGTAATGCACCATGACTCCAATCACAACTACGAGACTTTCCAACACGGCTTAAATTAAACTTCACCAAAAATCAGTGACATCACTAAATAAACAGCCTATCCCTTCACTAGAGACCGGTGACATCACTGAGAATGCAGCCTACCCATTCACTAGAGACCGGTGACATCACTGAGAATGCAGCCTACCCATTCACTAGAGACCGGTGACATCACTGAGAATGCAGCCTATCCATTCACTAGAGACCGGTGACATCACTGAGGATGCAGCCTATCCATTCACTAGAGACCGGTGACATCACTGAGGATGCAGCCTATCCATTCACTAGAGACCGGTGACAGAATAAAAACATGAGACGGTTGAAAGTTTTACCTTGTTGCCCCTGCGGCGTCTGTGAGATGATGAATTGCGCTTGCGGCAGGCTGGTCGTCGGGTGCACCAATACAAACTGCTGCAGGTTAAGATTTTGCTGCTGAAGTTGCTGTAACTGCTGCAGGTCCTAAAGGCAGAAACATGTAGTTACACAAAGAGCCACCATGACTATGACTCGGGAACGTGACCATTCAGCATCGGCGCTCTCACCTGTGCAATCTGTATTGGCTGGGACAGGGGGATCTGTGTCATCGGAGTAGCAGCAGAGGCTGAGATGGTGGCTCCGGCCGCGCTGTGTTGCTGGCTAGCGGAGTGTTGCACTGCAGCGGCCAGCAACTGTGCCTGTGCCTGCTGTAGCAACATCTGTTGCTGAGCTGGCGTCAGTGTTAACTGCAAGAGAAGGAAAACAAAAAGAAAGACGGTCAATTCACCAGCGCTAGACGCAGTAAGAAACAACCAGATACACATCAGCATTTCATAAACATCCATGGCTCAGAGTCTGCAAAGCATGCTGGGATTTTGTTATTAGCCTGCATGCTTGCTGACAACCTGTAATCAAATCGATAAGCCAGGCTCAACTAGAAAAAGTGTGTCCCTGCAGTAAATGATTCAGCTGTGTGTGTAGTCTGATCTCCCCTGCTCTATTATCACAAGAGAGGGGCCACATTCTCGTTTAGATTTAGCCTGTTAGAATCATGCACTTTTCTCACATTATTAGGATTTCTGTGAACTGGGCTGAACTCACAAACCGTCATCACATTGTCCTCATCAGGAAGCCTACCCACAGCTACAGGGGCAGAGCTAACCTGCTCCGAGTACCAGTGTGGAAGCCTCCCACAGGATACAAATGCACCAACGCTGCTGCTCTCATAGGAGATAAATGCACCAACACTGATAATGCTCCCACAGGAGGGGAATGGACCATCACTGATGCTGCTCCCACAGGACGCAACTGCACCAATGCTGATGCTGCTCCCACAGGAAGGGAATGGACCATCACTGATGCTGCTCCCACAGGAGGGGAATGGACCATCACTGATGCTGCTCCCACAGGACGCAACTGCACCAATGCTGATCCCACAGGAAGGGAATGGACCATCACTGATGCTGCTCCCACAGGAGGGGAATGGACCATCACTGATGCTGCTCCCACCAGGTGATTGCCCCAACACTGGTGCTGTTCCCACAGGAGGGGAATGGACCATCACTGATGCTGCTCCCACAGGACGCAACTGCACCAATGCTGCTCCCACAGGAGGGGAATGGACCATCACTGATGCTGCTCCCACAGGAGGGGAATGGACCATCACTGATGCTGCTCCCACAGGAGGGGAATGGACCATCACTGATGCTGCTCCCACAGGAGGGGAATGGACCATCACTGATGCTGCTCCCACCAGGTGATTGCCCCAACATCGGTGCTGTTCCCACAGGAGGGGAATGGACCATCACTGATGCTGCTCCCACCAGGTGATTGCCCCAACACTGGTGCTGCTCCCACAGGAGGGGAATGGACCATCACTGATGCTGCTCCCACAGGAGGGGAATGGACCATCACTGATGCTGCTCCCACAGGAGGGGAATGGACCATCACTGATGCTGCTCCCACCAGGTGATTGCCCCAACACTGGTGCTGTTCCCACAGGAGGGGAATGGACCATCACTGATGCTGCTCCCACAGGAGGGGAATGGACCATCACTGATGCTGCTCCCACCAGGTGATTGCCCCAACACTGGTGCTGTTCCCACAGGAGGGGAATGCATTAATGCTGATCCTACAGGATGCAACTGCACCAATGCTGATCCCACAGGATGCAACTGCACCAATGCTGATCCCACAGGATGCAACTGCACCAATGCTGATGCATGCATGTCTGCTGTAAAGGGCAAACAGTTGAAGCACACTTTATAAGCATTTTTGCCTTACTCTGGATCAATTGTGGGTTTAGGGGTCTAAGCATACAAGGTTTAACATTTTTATATTGTCTTTGGTTGAACTTGATGGAAGTGTCTATTTTAAAGTACAATTTTGTCTTGGTGTCTTAAACAGAATATATAGCTTTCTTTGCACCTATAGGTCTACATGACAGCGTCTTTGCTATGCTGCTCCCTTCCCCTAACGACTCTCTGACACTTGCCTTGATGACACTACCCCACCGATCATTCCTTCATAGCAGCCAGAGAACCCAGTGCTTCCAGGTATGGGCGAGCATGTGACCTCCTTCCTTGTGACAATACTCGGGTCTAGTAGCCAATCGCTATGCCCAAGCACGGTCACATGATAGAGGGTGCCTTCACCACTCCCTCTGGCTTTTACCACCAGGCGAGAAATGGTATTTTAGTGCCGCTGTGACGAAGGAGGATGCATTGTGGAAGTACGTGCAAGGTGAGAATCAGTGGGTCGAGAGCGTCCCTTTGCAAAGAATGGGAAAGGTAACAGTGTCTCTTATTATTTATTATTCTTATACATTTTTCAATTTGTAAAACCTGGTAGCAGCAAAATATTGCCTATGAATATATCAAATGTAATATCTGCAGGAGCACAGAGACTCTAGAAATGACATGGAGTTTCCTATCAGAAGCCAGTGGGCCCAATTCACAGAGCTTCAAAACCAGTCCAAGGCATACTACTTGCAGCCGTGTGATTGTAATGCTCAAATTTCATTGGACTCTACTGAAAGTAAAGTTTTTTGAAAGTAAGGATATTTATTCTACTGTGTCACCTTTGTGAACTGAGCCGATTGCATTAAAAATAAACCTGAAGAGCAGGAGAGATGAGATTACACAGACTGCTGAGTGACATGGTGCATGGACAACTCCCTCCCTAGAAGAAGACGCTCTGTTTCAGTCTGTTGTATAGGGGCTGTCAGGCATTGCGGGGTTTTCTCATTACAAAGCTCAGCATGCCGTGGACTGACTCTGTATTACATAATAACAATGTATACAAATTGACAAAAACCATACAAAATGCAGTTCATGAGATTCACCAAAACGCATCACAGATCTGCTGCTCATAGAACTCCAGCCAACATTGTTTGGTGGAAAAGGGTTAAAACTAGAGGTCCACCAAAATAGAAATTTAAAAACCGAAAAGAATAATATTTTTATTTTTTACTTTACTTTTAGGGACTTCGGGGAAGTATAAGGGGTCTAAAGAGACCCCTGATATTTCCCTTTTAAAATAGAAAAAGAGATTGAGGACACAGAGTCCTAAATCTCTTTTTCTGTATCCCGTTATCAATGATCAGGAATCCTTTATACTCAGTGTTCCTGTTCATTCATAACATGAGGACAGAGTGTGTTTACTATAACCACAATCATGAATGAACAGGAGGTGATTTAGCTCACTTCCCATTCATTCAAAATTGAGGATATAGTAAACATACTCTGTCCTCAGTTATGGACAAACACTCAGCGATCACTGATCACTGAGTGTTTGCTCTCCTCTCTGACACGCTGTCACAGGAGGCTGAGCGGGACGGTGCAGGAGGAGAGCTCAGCCTCCTGTGACAGCGCTGTCTCCGCTCCCACACCGCTCTGCCGGACTGTAATAGGCGGCTGAGCGGTATGGGAGGAGAGACACCGGCCGCTCACAGTGCTCTCCTCCCGCAGCGCTTGGCCGGCGGTCACTTTCTCTCCCAGCAGGGAGGAAAGCCGCGCCCAGCAGGGAGGAAAGAAACCTGGGATGCGCTGCTGTATCGGCAGGAAAATGGCAGTTTCGGCATTTAGCCAAAAGTGCAATTTTTGGCCGATATATCGGAGCATCCCTAGTTAAAAACTTTGCCAAGATTTTATGGCTCTCCGGGATCCCTGTTGGAAAGATTTACTCTCACTTCCTGTCCCTGTAGCCACACAGCAAGTGATGCAAAATATCCCCAGCAAGAGGAATTCCCACCAATGACAGGGAAAATCTCCCCAACAGAGACAACTGTTCCGGTGACAACGATCACAGGTACGGCAGCCGGGTATCTGGCATGTTCAGAAGAAGAAATCAGAACTAGCGGCCTACATATCTCAGCAAATTCTCTGGGTTTTCAGAACGGTGTTTGGGGTTTGCTGTAAATGAAGTGCCATCGAGCTATGGCAGGCTCAAGGTGAAAAATACACAGGTCACCATCATCCTAATCTGCCGATTGGAGCAGACCACGATGATGTGGGGCCAGCCGCTCACCTCATGCCACTTCCAAGAGTTAATTATTTTATGGCTCAGAAGACGACCGCTGATTATTGCAAAGTGCTGTATGGCCTGATTGGCTATTCTAACCATGTATGAAGCTCTCCTGGAAGCGTGCGGCTCATTAACTCCACACGTACAGAAGATTTACCGACCTGTTGCCAGTGATGTCACCGACACAATTACAACTGCAGGATTAAACCATAAAGATATAAATAGGTCTTCTGAGATGGGAAAATGATTGTCTACATTAGCAAAAGTACAAACCGGCCTCAAAAGTACAAACCGGTGCAAGTGTGGCCAGGCAATGGAGGCTTTATTGGAGCAAGCAGGCAATGAGCTTTCAAAGAAGCCCTCAATGACCTCTGTAGCTGCAGACACTGTGGAGTTATTCATCCGTGAAGTTCACATCATAAAGCACTTTCATGTTCATTTTCTTCCAGTATTCAGCTTCCCTCTCCCAGCAGTGAACTGGGAACCTGCTGATATCTAATGTAAACACGAAGCAAGGGCACAGACACGAGAGGGGAGAACAGAGTGCCGAGACCAAACTTCAAGAACTTCACTGATTTAATATTGGACTTTGAGGAATAATTACTCCACAGTGCCTGCAGCTACAGAGGTCAGTGAGGACTTACTTTATATAGCCTTGCCACAGATTTTACTTTAATCCCCTGGTGCCCAACCTCCACCTGAGGGCCTCATGTTGCCCTTTGGTTCTTACTGTGCAGACTCAGGGCCACAGCAACCATCAGTCAACGTTCTTCACTGCCTAGCTGCTTATGCAGGCCAGTGAAGGAAGAAAATATTCTGACTGGCTTCCGTTTGTTAAATGGTCTGGTATATTTTTACACACACCGGACAGGCCGCCATTCAGCCGCGAGAGGCTGAACCCAACTGGGCTAATTTCATTTTATGAGAATAATACATGCTCCAACTCAATAGACGGAGCGAAGACAGAAAAAGAACACGGGGGATAGAGAGGTATCTCCTTTGAATTGCTAATAGGGTGGTCCTAAGGGGTGTCATGAGGGCATAGCTCACTCGCAGTAGTCCCTCCGCTCTTCAAAAGACCTCCTGCTTTCCAGCTCCCTCATCAACTTCTCCCATGCTTGCCTCCAGGACTTCACTAGAGACTCTCCCATCCTCTGGAACGCTTTACCCCAACCTGTCCGTCTCTGTCTCCCACCTGGACTGCCTTTAGGCAATCCCTAAAGACTCATCTCTTCAGGGAAGCCTACCCCACCTCACTTAACCACTCAACCATCACGTTCCCAAACAATTTATATATATATATATATATATATACATACACACACACATACATATACACACACACACATATATATATACACATACACACACACACCCACTGTGTATAAATATCCTGTTTTCATCCATGACAATTGCTCCAGTCCATACTTTACAAAATGGCCTCCTCCTCCTCCCCCCTCTACGTTCTAGAGCCCCCCTTCATTGGTAATGTATTCCGCTATCACAGACAGAGCCTTCTAAATGGAATTGGAGGACTGTAAAGCAGCGGTATAGGGATTATAACCTCTTTAGATGCAAACAGATTTCGCACCCAGTCTTTATTCTCGCTGAGAAATAAGAAAACAGCAGGTTGTGTTAGAAGCGGGCTCCGTGAATCATTCAAACTCCTTTTCAGCGTGTTCTTGAGAGGAGAGGGCGACATTGAGGAGAGAGGGGAATATGTATAATTTTTCATAACATAGGAAAATGTCAGTGTGAAGAAAATAGCATGCTCCAGCCTTTAGATTGTTACCTTCAGCCAGTGCTGGGGATTTACACTGTATAAGACGGAGGGGAACAGCGCCGAAATTATACATCTCATGCTCAGGCATTTACCGTGACTTAAGCAGCTATGCTCTCCTAGATCAATCCTGCAAAGTGCACCTGTCATGTACCAACTGTGGAGGAAGCCAGTCTGCAAGCTTACCAGAAGCTATACTGTCAAGCTTATGTACGGGCTGCCATGTTGAATCTCATGAGGACTCCACTGGTCTGATCCCCCCCAGCACATTTACTAATTCTGCCCACCTGTTAATTACAAAACTTTCCTTCAAGGGATTTTCCATATTTCCAGAATTTGGGTTCACACCTATGACCATGCCATTACAGCTGGGTAAACGGAAATGTGCATGAGTCCTAATGTGGCCGATTTCTGCTAAATCAGATTAAATGCAATCTGTGGGTGGCCCTGCGGGCACCACCCGGTACAACAAAGTACATTTTTCAATCAACTTTTGTCAAAGGAGCCAGGTGGTAAATTGTTGGAGCGCAAACAATCAGACACCGGCTACCAAACTATAACAGCTGGCAGGAAAGACTCGTCCATCCACGCAGTTTAGCGTAAATGGGGGAGTCTAGCAGTTTTCATCTCAAAGTGTATGCCCAGCTTTAGACTTATCGCTTTAAAGACACGGACGCAATGGAATGTCATTAAGGTAAGGCCAGGTCACCGTGTCTTCTATACAGTACAATTTACAGTATGGTGACAATAGAGAAGACAGGACTAGCCTGGAAGAGCAAACCCCTCCACGTCTCTCGCCCTCTTCTCTCTTCCTCAATGATGCCGCCCCCCGCTGCGCTCTGCAGCTCCATGCGGGGAGATCGCCGACACCATCGGCTCCTGTTGTATAATAATGTTGGTTTCTCCTGTCATTTCCCCAGGCTGCCAGTCATGTGAGATGAATAAAAAATACACAGCCAATTTCATTGTAAATCTAAAGTATACAACTGGGGCTCATAAAATACTACCTGAAAGGACCGTGCATGTGTGCCCATAACAACCAGTCTACTTCCTCCCAACATTTTCTAACCTACACCCTAGAAATGTGATATTTGATTGGCTTATAGGTGGCACAGTCTCACATAAGGCCTGCATAAGCAGCAGCCGGCAGACGGAACCACAGCACCCAGCCAGGGGACCTGTCACCCAACACACCCAGAAATGTTGGCTAATATTCTTTTACAGGGTAGTTGTAGCCTAAGTTTTTAAAGACTAGCGACAGGGTTGGTTTAAGAGAAAAGAAAGGCAAGGCACAACCCGAGCCACACTACTGAACAGGGAGCACAGTCTGCATATGCAGCAAGTTCATGAATGACAATCTGTGTTCAGAAACAGGGTTTTAAAAGCATAACCACACTGTAACATTGAAGGGGGGAAAAAACTCCCCCGGCAGTGTGGCTGCTCCCGCACTACTAGGGTGAACCACTCATTAAGGTCTAGGGTACCTTGGAAAACGACTCTCACTTACCTGATCCCCATTCATACAGGACCCAAGCCTGGCACCCGCAGCCTCTTCAGAGGCCCGCTAACATCATCACATACAATGCAGGTCCCACAGCCCTGCATTATATACGAGTATGCCGAGGGACAGTCCAGAAGCCAAAAGGGCAAGGGAGCCAAGGGAAGCACCGACTGCCAGGGGAGAGGGGATCAGGTAGGTAACCCTTTCTTTACACCACACCCCTAGACCAAAACGAGCAGTTAAGTATGTGTTAAAAACAGAGGTTGTCACGGCGCAAGTGACATCATCACGAGCTGGATCATTGCTGGTTGTCACAGGTCGGCTAGAACTATGAGGAGGAGTGAAAAGCACTCACCTCATAGTTCTCCTTTAAACCAACTTGGGAGGACTCAACCTCTTGAGTAGCTCCCATTTTCACCCCTTATACTTTTATATACAGAGCTGTGAACAATACTAGTGGCTCTTTCACCATTTTACTTTTGGTGGCTCTATAGAACCACTCAGGTCTTATAAATCCTCTGAAGAACGTTCCAAACATTTTGAACATGAATACTCAAACAAATCTGTCCGTCTGCTTCAACAGATCTTTTAAAGACCTTTTTTAAACCGTGTAAGCTAACTACTTCCCGGGAGGAGAAGAACGGCTCCATTCACAAATGTTACTTTCCGCAGCAGCAGATTGTAAACCAACGCATTTCACACATTTGGCACCGGAATGCTCAGCAGATGATTGAAACATCTGCGAGAATTAATTATTTTGAGCAACAATCTGCAGAGATGAAAGAACTATCTGCCCTGAAAGAGAGGAAATAGGAAACTCAAATGCTAACATTGGTGTAGGAAAAAGAAAGAAGAAAAAAAAAATATGGAACATGATAAAAGTTATAAAAAAAGGCAAGAACTACACTCAATCCCTAATACTAAGTGTACCAGATGCAACTGAGCAAAAGTCGCTATAAACCCAACCAGCAAAATCACAGTGTTTGGCTGCATTTCCCACGCTAGGGAGCCACAGGCTCCCATATAAGTCGATGCGTCTGGACGTACAACTTTGGATGCAACATCCACTGTTGTCACTGAGGTGTGAGGAGAGTGGCTGTATGGAAGTATCGGCATATACCCGCATTAGGGCTGCAACTAATGATTATTTATATAATCGATTAGTTGCCCGATTATTTTTTTCAACTAAATCGATTGGTTGCATTCAAAAAACAAAATATCTCTTTCTCTCCCCTTTTCCCCCTCAACCAACTAACCGATAATGAGAATATTTGCCAACTATTCTCATAATCGATTATATTGATTAGTTGTTGCAGCCCTAACCTGCATACAGTCATTGACTTATATGGGAGGCTGCATGCAGTACCAGTGTGAGCCTGGTGGGGGAAAGACTGCCACATTTCTGTTGTACGGATACAGACATCCACGTGCATGAGCCATTAAGCTTATCATGTTAATGCCATTTTAAAATTTCAATCATTTTACATCTGCAGCTTTTAATAAAATATTCCCTGGTGATCGTGCCATGAAAGTCTTTGATCAGGCACTTTCTATAATAGGTGACAACGCTCTGTCCATGTAGTCCAACTGTCCACTTGCGTTGTCATCCTGTCTCACACTCTTCCAATGGAGAACCATGTAGCCCAACTGTCCACTTGCATTGTCATCCTGTCACACAGGCTTCCGATGGAGACTTTAAGTGGCCATTTCAGTACACTTATGCAGACATGACCCACTGTCGTGACCACCAGGAAAAATGCAATGCAGCCATTGCTGGAGCGCACGTAGACAGGAATTGCTGCAAGCGATGAGCAGCACTGAGATGCAGCAAAAAATAAAAAATATATTTTATTTTTTTAAATGGCAACCTTTTATGATACCCAAATTAAATGTCATCCAGTTAAGGTTTACGTCTACTTTGACATCATATTAAAGAGAGGCAGCAGCCTTTTTTCTATCACAGCAATGGATTATTAACCAGGTACAACCAGAGACTAGGGGCTGGCCAGGAACTGAAGAACGTACTTGCATAATAAAGAGCTTCAGGTTCTGGTGCTCCTGGAGCTCTCTATAACAGGGGTAGACAAACTCCGGCCCTCCACCTGTGGTGAAACTACAAATTCCATGATGCCTTTGCCTCTGGGAGCCATATCTGTGGCTGTCAGAATCTTGCAATGCCTCATGGGATTTGCAGTTGCACAACAGCTGGAGGGCCAGAGTTTGGCTACCCCTGCACTATAAGGTATCTGAAGCTACCTACAGGCAGCCCTAGGTGGTCCTTCATCCTGGCTGTTTACTAGTTCTAAAGTGATGACCGGTGTACTTTGACATCTCAGCCTAATCCATTGCTGAAGCCCAACCAGGGGATCTAAAAACAAAAAAAGAAGGCAATGACCAGCTAGATCCTGAAATAGATCAGATCTGGGCTGCACACTTTGGGGGGAATTTACCAAAGCTGGAGCAGACAAAATCTGGAGCAGCTGTTCATGGCAACCAATCAGCTTCTCTTTATCATTTTCCAAGATTAACTGTACAAACTGAAGATTGATGCTGATTGGTTGCCATGCACAGCTGCTCCAGATTTTGTCTGCTCCAGTTTTGATAAATTCCCCCCTGTGTATCCTGCAAGATCAGTTGCTGTGAGCGGAGAGGACTTTTAACACACATAACCTATCCTAATGAGTAGTGTTAAACCTTGTGAACGTTGCACTGATGAGATTTAATAAGATGGAACAGGTTGTGCATAAAGAAATGTTGTATACGGAGTAGATGATGCAGCACAATAATGGTATTTCTGAGGGATAGGTTACACTGGACCATTGTAGACATGACAATGGCAGGACATAATTTTCCTGTATAGAAAGGAATATAGGTTCACAGCAGCACAAAGTATTTAAACTCTGTTCCTGCATACATATGTGGAGGTAAATCAGGGTGCTAGAAGCAACCAATCAGAGTGACTCAATCTCAGACCTTGCACACTGAAGTCATATACAGCTTCATCTTTGCTCTCTGGTGCTCAAATAATGTTCTGACAGCGTGCTTACCCCAGTGATCTGTCCTCCGGCAACCATGAGCTGTGTCTGGGGTATGGCCGCCTGTAGTGAGGGATGCTGGGAAGGCTGGACTGGCTGCGGAGGCTCCCCAGGTTCTTCTTTAAATTTAGTCTAAAACAGAGAATGCCTTATAATTACTACAGAATACACTGAGTTCTGTTCAATCACACACAAAACGGCATCGCCATCCAAAATGCTGAATGTAAATATAGGAATTACCTGCAATTCTCTTCAGCCACTTTAGTTGTTAAAGAGACACTAAACTAAGGAGTTAATTCCTAAAAATACATTCAGGTACCTCAACTATTAACAACAATGTATCTTATTTGTGTATCACTCGGCTGTAAATCCCCCAATCATCTCTGAATTGGTGCTGACACTGTCCTTCCTTCTGGAGGGGGGCTACTTTTGTTCCTCATGGTCCCTGTGTGTGTTGTAAAGTAGTCACCGCTCCAGGCTCGCTCCTGTGATGGACTACAATCTCAGGTTTAGTTTACTAGTTTGTATTGGAGATTGTAGCCCATCCCGGGAGTGAGCATAGAGCGGTGACTACTTTACAACACACACAGGGACCATGAGGAACAAAAGTAGCCCCCCTCCAGAAGGAAGGACAGTGTCAGCACCAATTCAGAGATGATTGGAGGATCTACAGCCGACTGATACACAAATAAGATACATTTTTGGTAATATTTAAGGTTCTTGAATGCATTTTTAGGATGTAACTCCTGAGTTTAGTGTCAGTTTAACACACCAATGAGATGCTAGAGACAGAAAGTGACACCGCTGTTGGGATTCTGCAGCTTCCTGTGTCAGCATCCTGCCTCCAGCCTGATCATTGGACTAAAGCAAGCCATACAGGTCTCTGGTCCTGTGAGAGAAATCACTTGATTCCCTCATCCATGCTAAATAGCGTAGATGGTGGAAGCTTTCCTGGCAGCTTTTGTATAACCAAACAGTGGCTGCATCTCATTGGCTGCAGTCAATGTTCGGATGCAGATTTTCTGCCCCGCACCTTCGATTTTCAGATTGAAGTTTGTGGAGTCAAGTTTTGCCGACAGATTGAATGTCTTCCGATTCAGCTAGACAATGATCTGTGTATAGCTAGCTTGAGAAAGAGCATTACCCTCTTCCATCCAGTGTGCTTTCTGCCCCCCAGAACCTGAAACATGTGGGCAGCATAGTGCAATCAACAGTCTCTTACCACATATCTCCTAGACCCCTTTACACATGGTCAGTCCTCCCCTACTGTCACATTGGTGGTCGGCTGCCACCAACATCAATCACACACTGCACGTTCACTCCTCAGACAACTGTAGCTGTCAAAAACAGGTAGTGTGTGTATCACTGCTACATACCTAGATAAAAGGATAATGAACATACACACAACATACAACATACAATATATAGAAACATTTTCCCCCTGCCTCCTGCTGGAACTCGCAATCTTAGATCGGGTGTGGACAAATTAATACAAAATTCAGGAGCCAGCCAAAAATAGGTCTCCGCCTGTGACAGGAGGCGGCGCTATAGAGGAGGCATCTCCTTATGCGGCTCTTCTCCCTCCGCTGCCGCCGCGCTTCCTCTAGCCCTGGCTTCGTTGGCACCATTCATTCTCTCCAGCGGCTCAAGTTCCCCCTTATGCCACCACCGGCCCTGGGAAAGGTCACGACTAGGTCTTATTTTCGGGGTAGGTCTTATATTTTAGCATTTCCCAAAAATATTACTAGGTCTTATTTCCGGGGGAAACACGGTATCACTGGATGAGTTTTGTTATATCTGTTCATTAAGTGTGAAAAGTACCTATTGATTGTGTCAAACATTCAGGACTGCCCTATATCTTCTCCGCACTTCCTGTGTTATCTCAAGAAGCCCTCTCAGTTCTTACCTTGCACTACAGAACAATAAGCCCCTATGCTGTGGAGACGAAGAGAATGGGTGAGGTTCAGTCGTTTAACAACAGACAACTTGGCAGGGCTGACACCAAGTCTTGCAATTTCAGTCCACAAAAAGACATGTGGTGTCATTCCACAAGAGGACATTTGGAGCAGCGTGCGCTTCTGGCAGATCAACGAGTTTTATTCTGTACTTGCTCGGTCTTTAAAAACTGTGTTTGTATTGCAGAGATGTAGTGCAAATGTTTTTTAATGTATTTTTCCAGAAATAGGCTGTACGTCCCTACCGCGCACACACTAGGGGCCAGTTTGAGAAATGTTAGAAGCTCAGAGCCAGAACCCATGCTGGCAGGGAGCACATGACTCCATGCAGATAGCATCCCTATTGGGTGAAATCGGAGAGCTCTTTTGTATGAATGGACACAGGTTGTCACAGATGCACACCAAAATAGTGTGGAAAGCCTTTCCACAAGAGTGAGGGTTGTTATAGACACAAAGGGGTGGCAACTCCATATCAACGCCCATGGTTGCCCATAGTCCATTGAGCTCCAAAGAGGAACGATGGTCAGGTGTCTTTAAACTTTTGACAATAAAGTACATAAACAGCTGCAGGGGCTGACATTAAAATCAACCTGGAGGTTGGAGAGTGGGGGCCTTTGCAGAAATACATTCTGCTTTTGTCTTAAAAAAGACCATATGCTATTTTAACATAAAGACGCAACTGATGTTTAGTTGATTGTACAGGGCCTGATCCTTGCAATCACTTATAAAGCCATCCACAACTCTGCCCCCGGATATACCTCAAACCTTGTCTCAAAGTATCACCCTAACCGTCCGCTCCACTCCTCCCAAGACCTCATGCTTTCCAGCTGCCTTGTCAACTCCTCTCATACTCACCTCGAGGACTTCTCTAAAGTCTCTCCCATCCTCTGGAACTCTTTACCCCAACCTGTCCGTCTATCTCCCACTCTGACCACCTTTAGGCGATTCCTTAAGACTCATCTCTTCAGGGAAGCCTACTCCACCTCAACCTAACCGCTCAACCATCACGTTCTCAAACAATTCATCCCCACACAGCTGGCTCCTCATGTATCACTGGCCCCTGCCTTTTAGATTGTAAGCCCTCAGGATCAGGGCCCTCCTTACCATCTTGTCTTGAATTGTGATTGTAATGTCTTCCTTATATTGTAAAGCGCTGCGCAAACTGTTGGCGCTATATAAATCCTGTATAATAATAATAATCCTTGCAAAAGATGTGACGTTCCTTAGTGGACAATAAAAAAAAAAGCTTCCAAAGGTTACAACTGCTCCAACATTTTTAAAAACTTCTTAGGGGTTTTGGTCGTTCCCTATTCTATAAAGGGGCAACTCTTTCACTGCACCTTGGCACACACGCCTGTCCTCCATGGTGGAGGGCAGACTGTAAAAACTCCTGGGGGATCAGCAATGCGTTCAGCCATTGGCAGATGCCTCTCCATCCATCATGCTTGTAGAAGCCTCAGCCCATCCACAACTTACTCCAAGTATTTACATTATCCACTGGAACAAATCATAATTACATAACATTTCCACTTACGGACTAGCGCTCATCCATTAGCAGAATGAAGCACGTTGAGACCGTTATCATGACATGCCCCAGCGGCATTATATATCTGTATCAGACAACGGGATAAGTACCCATCTGCTAAGAGGGAAGGCCACTTGATACTAATAGAGTGCTACAAGGAGCACACTGATTTTCCACACTTCAGCTTCCTGTATGCGATGTACAGATACTGCCCGAGTCTACAGGAATGATGAAAGAGGAACTGAAGTCTGGAAACTGTGCCAAAAACAGGTGGGAAGAAGGCACAGAAGTCGTCACCAGTAGTTTCCTTGCAGCTGATCTTTCCGCTATTGCTAACTTACCATGCCTTGTTCTATGCTGTGTCTCTCTCTCTGTGTAGGCAGCCATCTTGGTAGTGGAAGGGCTGTTCCTCCTCAATTTAGAGCCTCCAGAAAAGAAAATAGTGTGCAGCAGAGTAATGGCATCACCAATTCTTACTCTGAATCTCCATGTGGTCACATCATGTCACGGCTGACAGGGTGATCAATGGCTTTGTTAACAAACAAAGCCAACTCTAACACTATTACCATGGCAACATGGACAGAACAATTATGCATAAAGGGTTTGCATTGTGGTTCCTCTTTACCTCAATCTCCAGTCTCATACTCCCAGCCAACAAGAAGCCCTGTTTGGCACAAGAATGAGTACAGGATAGTTGAAAGGAGCCCCAGTAACACTCAGTCGACATTTAAAGCCCATTGCATTCTTAAAAGTCAACTTTGATTAAGCCTTCCCCACTGAATTCTTAAAAATGGCAAAATCTCATCAGCATGTGCAGATATTTCACCAAAAATTGCCCAGTTTGTCTCTTACCTAATGCCTAAAGGTTTAAACACCTTTCTCTCTTTTTAGGCTTATACCTCCCTATGTTATTGTCTGTGAAGGTTCTCATTCATCCAGGTCATGGTATATCTGTAAAAAATAAGTCAAGGTAACTTGCCTTGCTCTATTTTTCTTAAAGACGTTTCACTGGAAATCCAACCAGCTTTCTCAATTTCTGAATTGAGAAAGCTGGTCGGATGGCCAGTGAAACGTCTTCAAGAAAAATACAGCAAGTCCAGTTGCCTTGACTTTTTTTTTTTTACAGATATGCATATGTTATTGTTTTTTTTCATGGCAATGCCTTCAGATATCCTTTCCTCTTAATGGAAATGCTCTTTATGCTCTCCTACTCCAGTGCTCAATCCTCGCCATACATGAGTAATGTCCATATCTCTTAATCAGGCTTGTGATGCTGAGGAGAAAGGGGGCCATGTCTGACCAGGCCTATGAGATTATAGAGTGCAATGGGCTGGGTGGTCAAACTCAGACTCCTATTGAACTGTGCTATGGTACTTAGGCATACTGTGCAAATGCCATCAACAAGAAAGTGGATATAAGGTTAAGAAAGTGAAAGTTACCAATACAATATCTGACTGAATATGTATTTACAGGTGAAACTCGAATAATTAGAATATCGTGCAAAAGTAATTGCAGCAATTGCTGCAAAAGGGTCCCAAACCAAGTACTGAGTACATATGCATGCTTGTACTTTTCAGAGGTCCGATATTGTTCTATGTACAATCCTTGTTTTATTGATTGCATGTAATAATCTACTTTTTTGAGATTGTGGATTTTGGGTTCTTGGGGTTTTCATGAGCTGTAAGCCATAATCATCACAATGATGACAAATCACGGCTTGAATTATCTTGCTTTGCATGCAATGAGTCTCTCTCATATATTAGTTTCACCTTTTAAGTTGCATTAGTGAAATAAATGAACTTTGCACGATATTCTAATTATTCGAGTTTCACCTGTATATGACATTTGGTCTTTAAATCATCTATCGGTACTCTGCAGTTGGCTTGGAGTTCAGCAATAAGAGTGGGTACAGGCTTATTAGTAGTGATGCCCCGATACCGATGCTAGTATCAGTGCAGATGCCAAGTATTTGGGTAAGTACTCGTACTCGCCCAAATGCTCCTATGCCTAGCCCGATACTTCCTGTATCAGGAAGCACTTGTGACGAGAGAGCATGGAGCCGGCTTCCCAGGCCAATCAGGAAGCCGGGCAGCGTGTAATGACTCGCTGCCTGGCTTTCTGATTGGTCGGGAAGCTGGCCAATCAGGAAGCCGGGCGCCGTGTAATGACGTGGCGCCAGGCTTTCTGATTGACCGGAAAGCCGGCTTCATGCTCCTTCGTCACCTCATGACGAGGGACCATGGAGCGGCTTCCCGGCCAATCAGGAAGCCGGGCGCCGCGTCATTAAACGGCTCCCTGATTGGCCAGAAAGCCGGCTCCATGCTCCCTTGTCACATAGTGACGAGAAGCATGGGGAAGATTTCCCTGCTAATCGGGAAGCCGAGTGGCGAGTCTTTACACGCCGCCTGGCTAATCAGGAAGCCAGGTGGCGAGTCATTACACACCGCCTGGCTTCCTTGATGGGACTTCCGGTATCGGTATTCGTACTTGATATATCGGTACTCGTACTTGATACAGAAATACCGGTATCGGTGCTTCCCTACTTATTAGCAAATGAGGTTTACTATTCAATGGGTTTAACTATTCAACTATGCCCTGGTAAGCAGTAGAAGCGGACACATAGAAGCTACAGTAAAAATGGATGGGGGTACCATTGACCACAATTATTAACTCC
The DNA here is from genome assembly GCF_000935625.1 of Nanorana parkeri. Classification (NCBI taxonomy): domain Eukaryota; kingdom Metazoa; phylum Chordata; class Amphibia; order Anura; family Dicroglossidae; genus Nanorana; species Nanorana parkeri. The sequence continues at coordinate 164,613 of NW_017308251.1, read as the reverse complement.
CACAAGAAAATATGTTTTCTGCATTTATAAGGATATTATGTCAGGTGGGCGTTTAAGATACAAAAATGTTTCATATTCTGTTTTCTGTTGCTGAAGAACTAAAAATCCCATATATATACTATCATGACATGCTGAGACCGGCAGTACCCTCAGAGTGCCCATGTTGTATTATACTGAATGGCTCTGAGGCTGCGATAACCACGGGCTCATCTTGAGATCGAGGCCGCTTAACTAGCGTGTAATTCCGCCTAATAGAGATGTTTCAGCCAACACAAAGAATATGCATCAAAATATGTGATAAAATGGATTTGCCGGCCAAGAGAAAAGCATTAACCCTCATGAATGAAATCCCTCCTGGGAGCTCTGTGCCTGCAAACTCCCCCATTTATCTGTCATTATATGAATGATAAGAACTTCATATGCTATACATGTTCGGCAATATCACGGCTCTCTACAATGATTGCACAAGTAATCTGTGCGAGTGCTCGAAACCGGGACAGACAAGCGCAATACACACAAAATGCAAAACTATCTTTTAAACACACGCTGAGCCTGTCACAGGTATACAATAAAACAAAATATGACTTGAGGAGACAGGTAGCCAGTGCATTTAAAGGCACACTCACGTCAAAGCTGAAAAATACATTTTGAGATGCATACAACTAGTGTGGGGGTGTGGGTAGGGGGTGAGGGGGCTAGCAGCCCGCACTGGCTACCTCCGCGCCACTAGAATTTTAACTTTTTTTCTGTGCTAGTGTGTTTACGTAGGCAGCCACAGCACAGGTTCAGTCTGTGCAGGGATACCTCAGCCTCTTTGGGCAAGAGCAGGAACAGTGGATTGATCCGATGTCACCCTCATCCTGGCTAAGTTCTACCTATTAACAGCTGCGGTCACAGCATGTAGCCACACCATGCACTCTGCATGTTCCCCTCTCTCCCCTAAGTCTGTGCAGCAGTAGCAATGGCCCATTTTTTTTTTTTAAGTCCCTGTTGCGTGCATCAAAATTGACTTCCCCTGTGAACAAAAAATGTGAATCGTGAAATTGTTAAAGTACCAATGGCCCATGGCCCACCCAAGCGTTGCAGTCACATTGTGCAGCACTACTACAATGGGCCATTGCAGTGCCAGGACTCTGGAAGGACACGGTGCAGAAGTAGCCGGGGGAGAGCAACATCGTGGTGCTTCACTAGTGCCTCTATAAGAGATTATATATATATATA
>NW_017308251.1:148033-163278 GCF_000935625.1 Nanorana parkeri | reverse complement strand
TTCACATATACAGACACTATATTGCCAAAAGTATTGGGACGCCTGTTTTTACATGCACATGTAGGGTTCACTATTGAGTTGGCCCACCCTTTGCCGCTATAACAGCTTCAACTCTTCTGGGAAGGCGTCCACGAGGTTTAGGAGTGTGTCTATGGGAATGTTGGACCATTTGTGAGGTCAGGTACTCATGTTGGAAGAGAAGGCCGGGCTCTAATTCATCCAAAAGGTGTTCTATCGGGTTGAGGTCAGGACTCTTGCTTTATGCACTAGTGCGCAGTCATGTTGGAACAGGAAGGGGGCATCTTCAAACTGCTCCCACAAAGTTGGGAGCATGAAATTGTCCAAAATGTCTTGGTATGCTGATGCCTTAAGAGTTCCCTTCACTAGAACTAAAGCCCAACCCCTGCCCAACCCAACCCCTGAAAAACAACCCCACACCATAATCACCCCTCCACCAAACTTTACACTTGGCACAATGCAGTCAGGCAAGTACCGTTCTCCTGGCAACCGCCAAACCCAGACACGTCCATCGGATTGCCAGACAGAGAAGCGTGATTCGTCACTCCAGAGAACCCGTCTCCACTTCTCGAGTCCAGTGGCGGCGTGCTTTACACCGCGGCATCCCACACTTTGCATTGCACTTGGTGATGTAAGGCTTGGATGCAGCTGCTCGGCCATGGAAACCCATTCCATGAAGCTCTCTACGCACTGTTGGACAGTTGGCGACTTCTGTGCACTGTGCGCTTCAACATGTGCTGACCCCGCTCTGTCATTTTACGTGGCCGACCACTTCATGGCTGAGTTGCTGTTGTTCCCAGTTGCTTCCACTTTTTTATAATACCACTAACAGGTGACCGCGGAATATTTAGTAGCAAGGAAATTTCACGGATGGACTTATTCCACAGGAGGAATACTTTTGGCATTATAGTGTACACACACACACACCATAAATAATTTTGCTTCAACTTACAGGGTTATTCACAAAAGGGTGAAGAGTTTGGAGGAGGCCGGAGAAGTGAACAATCTAGGACAACATAGCTGAACCGGAAAGTAAGCTGAATGGAGATTCCAGTTCAGCTATGTTGTCCTAGATTGTTCACTTCTCCGGCCTTCTCCAAACTCTTCACCCTTCAGTGAATGAAACTGTTTTTGGTTTTTTTGGGCTTACACAGATACACAAGCCCAGGCCCCTGAGTTAGGGCTTGTTCACATCAAATGCAGACCAGATCTGCATGAGTTTCTGCACACGCCGTTTTGATCCGGTCTGTAATGGCTCTGCTCTGCTCCTGGAACGTGCTTGGTGTGAACTAGCTCTTAGAGTCTTTTTGGATGGGTGCAAGGAACCGTTTAGGTATTTAATGCCCCAAAACACATTGAGGGGAATTTAGCAAGACTGGAGCTGACAAAATCTGGAGCTGACTGGTTGCCATGCACATCTGCTCCAGTTTTGATAAATTCCCCCCATTGGGTATCTCCTGTCATCTTCCTGATAATTGTGGAATCTGTGGAAGTACTGTTCTGGACTCAAAGTGTGGCTCTGGCGCTTTCAATTGCTGGACTACCTAAACATTTCACAAACTGGGTGACCCCTGGGCTTGGGCAACACCCCGTTTTTTGTGGGTAGCTAACAAACGCAGGCTATTGGGCCAAAACACAACCACTCAGAAAACTGGGCCAGCGCCTTGCTCCCTTTTTCTTGAAGATGAAACACTGAACGGTATACGAATAATAAAACATACTTTAAAACTGTATTGATACACATTGTATTAGTTTGTAAACTTGTAGATCTTGAAAAGGATAAAACAGACTCTGAAATTGCTGGGACATTATGTGACGTGGTCCGTTCTGATGCAAACTGAGCTCACCAGAGCTGCTCGTCAACCCCTTGTTGGTTATCTAAACCAGGGTCCTGAAGCTTGGGAGCAGCGATTCTGGGCCCAGCAAAACCTGCACTCTACAGGGTAGCCGGGATGCCGAGCCTGTGCATCTCATGGTAATTAAAATTGGTAAGGCAGCGCGTTTCCATTCTGCATTAATTTGCATATTTTCCACCACCTGTTTCGGGGACTGCAGAGCAAGCTAATTAACATACAGCTCTGATTAATTCCGCCAGTCATTCGGAGATAATTACAGTGCAGGAGTGTAAACACTCTGCTCTGGAGATAGTGCCTGTTTGCCAACATCCCTCTTGGGGGAGAAAAAAAAGTTTTGCCATGGCAACCAAAAGACAATTTTCAAGCTTTTTTCACTCTAAATGGAAGGTCACTGTAGCAGTACAATGCCTGCTGGCCCCCACCGCCCTTCACTCTCTACCTTGCTTTCAGCAAATGCTGGGTGGGGGCGACCCGTAATCCATTGTGGCTTGTGAAAGGCTAGTTAAAGGTTTTAAGGAATAAAGAAAAATATATATACCCACGTGAGCTAATCGCTACCCTTTTTATTAACTGAAGCCCCTCGTGATAAAATACAGATGAACCTTAATGGATTTTTAATGCAGGGGTACATTATCTGAGATAAATACTTTGGACTAATTGCTGGCACTCGGACCTGTTTCCTGAGGTCCTGTATAGATAAGTGAGCCATGATGTGAATAAGACTGCCCATAGATTTAGGAGGGTGGCTGGCACTACAGGCACCATCCAATCACTTTCTGGCATATGCAAGACCTGAGCAATCCATGAACAGAAACATTCTGCTCGGCCAAATGTTCCTCTTCATGCTAATGCACATAAAAGGGTGAAGATGATTCATCAGTAATGCCAGGGCTGCCGATCTAAGAAACTGCAACCAAGTTTTCAAACCTACCCAATATTTTTTTAGGGTTGAGAGCCTTGCACAAAGATGAGATCATTGCCCAATCCAGAGGCGGGTTATCTCAAGCAAGTTTCTAAGCCCAACCTAATCTTTCTTCCTGAAAATGTTCGGCCAAGAAGATCTACTGCTGTTGTAGACAAGAGATTACTATCTAATCTGGACGAAAATGTTCTGATTGGTCGACGATCATGTCACGTGTAGCCCAGAACCTGCCCCAGTCTGTGACTGGACACTAAATAAAGTGCAGCAAAATTATAAAGTCATCCTGTCACGAAGTGTCTAGTATTAAAAGGGACAGCAATGCACAATGCATTAGAGTCTGGCAGGTTTACAGTCATAATTCCTTAAGAAGTAACATTACGTACGAATGAACATAATTCCTGTTGTCAAAAATGTCCAGACATACTCCAGACATCAAGAATAATGGAGCATACGTCCAGCCGTCAAGAATGACTGAACATTCTTCCAGTTTTCAAGAATGGCTGAGCATACTTCCAGATGTCAAGAATCAACAAGCATACTTCCAGATGTCAAGAATGGCTGGGCATACTTCCAGATGTCAAGAATGGCCGAATATACTTCCAGGTGTCAAGAATGGCCGAGCATACTTCTAGGTGTCAAGAATGGCCGAACATACTTCCAGATGTCAAGATTGGCCGAGCATACTTCCAGGTGTCAAGAATGAACAAGCATACTTCCAGATGTCAAGAATGAACAAGCATACTTCCAGATGTCAAGAATGGCTGGGCATACTTCCAGATGTCAAGAACGACCGAACGTTCTTCCAGTTTTCAAGAATGACTGAGCATACTTCTAGATATCAAGAGTGAATGAGCATACTTCCAGCTGTCACGAAAGTCTGAGTATACTTGCAGCTGTCAAGAATAACCAAGCATACTCCTAGATGTCAAGGGACAGCTTGTGTGTGTTCAGGTAGCTTCTGAACCTAGGTGCTCTTTTTAAAGATTTCAGCTACATCTTTGGCATGCCGCAATTTAACGCATGTACCTCAAAAGTTAACTGAAAGGTAATAGTACTGCAGAATAGAATATTGGAGAGCTATGCCAGAGAGCGATCTGGAGCTTAATACAGAACTGTGGGGTGGACATGCACATTCAAATACATGTTCTTAACAGGCGGTAGATGAGCTTTAACATAAACCCTTCACTGACCTTGGTAGTTATAGCCACTGTGGAGCAATTCATCCTCAAAGTAAAACAGTAGAACTAGAGAAATTGTTCAAATTAGGTCTCAATGCGCTGCTCTACCCCATTCCTTTGCATCTGCTTTGTGTTTACATCAGATATTAGAAGGCTAGCAGGCTGCAAAGTCACTGCCGGGAGGGGGGAAGCTACAGAGAGAAGGCAAAACAAAACCGAGAAGGTTCAGAGGGGAACTTTGATGCATTTCTCCAACGGGCCTGAAGTTTATTTTCTACTTAGAGTAATAATAATATGTAAAAATGTAAACGCCCATAGTCTGGGCCACAGTTCTGCGCTTTGTTCATTAAGGTTTACTTGATAGCTTGCCTCTACACATCTGATAAATACCTTTTCCACACTCTCCCACTGCCCAATTCCCCAGCTAGTGCCGGATGAAATGATGTTCCTTGTACTTTATGGGGAAACATGCGACTCCCTTTGCTAATTAGAGGCCAATTTTCCAAATGGTGTCACATGGGGAACACCAGTTGGCGCTTATTCTCATAATATATGCCTGACACCAACCCAGAGCCCACCTCATTACGTACCCTTGATTATTGCAAACCTGATTGCAACTTTCAGCTGGTATGTGGCGACCTAATTTTCACAGATTTTAGGCAATCACAATGACTAGACTGAACTGAACAAAGGTTCTCACAATTTTAAATTCAACTTTTATATATTCGCTCTTTACGTTGGGCAGGGAACACACTGAAGCACCGCACAAATGATGGCACAATAATTATATTGCCAGGAGATCAGAGGAGATGTGTGAGCTATGCGGGCCCCTCTTCTCTGAGCTGCCAGTGTTTGAAATATTGCCATAATGGTTCATTACAGCCTCGGTACTGCGGACGGCACACAAAAGCAGTAGGTTTCAGCAGAAAGTAGGACCGTTGGGGACGCCCGCCTATACTTGCAGTTTAAATTCCAACTTCAGCTCGACAAATCTCTAATAGGATGCTATTGTGCTTCAGCGAGCGAGGAAGGCTAAATCCTTCATTTTAGTCACAATTGAATCTCTACATTATATCAATTTGTAGACTTGCCTCGTATGGTATAAATATAAACCACTCCTCCAAGACAAAATATAGACGGGCCCTAACGAGGCCAGCACAGGCTAACACAAGGCGTTGTGTAATACTAACGAGAACTTGTAAGGGTAAAAATATGGAACCTTTTATTCTCGGCTTGTTTTTAAAGTGCACCTGTCCCCTGGTAAAGTGACTACAGCACTGTGATACAGGCACCCAGGAATCCCTAGCTGCGACCGTGTGGTGTCCACATACATGTTGTAAATGAATGCAATAAAAACCTGTTTTAATGTAAATTGTTAGAGCCAGTTTGAGGGTTTTTTTTTTTTAGTGTATTGCGGTACTTTTATTGTATAGCACTGTTCTATGAACTGCCCATGTGCACCTTACATATACTAGGTATACATTGATCGAGTGGTTGCCATTTTTATTTTGCTTGTATTTTTGCAGGTAGACACCAGAGGTCTCCAGCTGCCATTTGTGCTGTGAAACACAATTTAAAAAACTCCCAAAACCTCCCTTTTGAAATCGGCGCGGAAACCGTGCTGATCTGCAGCCGCCATGGTGTGAATGGGGCCTTAGGTAGACCACAGTGCTCCTCCTGACAATGCCTGCACCTGCTTTTGCATCCAGAAGGATGGAGCCACCTTTGACCAGGCATCACCCACAGTCTGCATGTAGTCAGTTTAGCAGGTGACAGTTGCATCTTAAAGTTCAACTTCAGGGCTATCAACATTGTTTCAATACTTCGTAGATCACTAACTTGCAGCCAGAGAAGTGATGCCTGACAGACAACGGATATGTGCATATTTGTTTGAGGTCAGTGACTAACCAAGCAGTGAAGAAAAAGGATAGCAGCCTAGGGACTTGGGTCATTAGAGAGAACCTATGCTTTCCTTCTTCAAGTCAAAGTAACTGGTTCATGTAATAAAGTAGGGTGTTGGCGTCAAGCCTATCTGGTCAGAACTTACACAAGGCTTGGGCCACTCCCTTTGCACCCATAAGACAGCACTTGAGCCCATCAACTGGCTGCTCAGGCACCTAGTGATGCATTGTGGGAGTTGGGGAAAACCTTGTGGTAACTGATCTCCCCTCCGATCACTGGACCAGGACGTGATGTAATACACATCACTTCCGGGAACAGTCTGTAATTTCTCCGGCTGCTGTAGCCGGAGATAAAGCTGGTAAAGCAGATCTCTTCATCAGCTTCTTTGAGATCCATAGGTGACATTAGGGGTCTATGAGACCCCTGATGTCTCCAAAAAGAGGACCTGTAACAATGATGCCTGAGTGGCCCCAAAACGTTGCTTTATGACGAGATGTGTGTACATCAATAAAATAACCACTCGTTGAAGATTTTACTTTGGTGCGCTGGTGATATACTTTACTGCATAAAGAGGACCTGTCACTGTATCTGTGCCATCACCTAGGGGGCTTGTTAGGCCAGTAATTAATAGCAATAAAGTTAAGTGTAGAAAAAAAGTCCTCTGCCCCCACATACAAACGTACAAACACATGTCGCCTACGTGTAAAAACGACAATCGCACCACGCATGTTACACATCACTACGAACGGGGAGTGCGAGCACCTGTTATGTACAAAAGCAATCTTGTTTAAAAGGAAAACTGAACTTTGTGACAGTTCCGGGGATTGGTGATGAGGCCAGGGCTGTCACACAGAGCGGGGAGAATCTTCAGCCTTTCGTAAGCTCTGATTCATGCGACTCGGAGCTTACATTGGCCTTCCTGTCCTTGCTTGCGGATGCTGAATGGAGCACATTGAGGGATTGAACCTTGTGCAGCTAATGAGGCTGGCATTAAAGCAATGCCAGCCTCAACACAGGCTCATTTTAAAGACTCCACTCAAATTGCATCAATGACATTCTGAACTAGGATAGTGAAATCCTAGCTCCCGGATTTGGGCTTCAAAGAGACCCTGTCACCAACTTAAAAAACTGGGTGCAGATGCCACGCAGGCGCTCATCCACCCTGCAAATGGTCAAACAATCCAGAGAAGGGCAGCCGGTAGTACACCACAATCTCCAAAACATGTAAAACTTTATTTTTCCAGAAACAAACTTCAAGAAGCCCTGCCTTCTCACGCGTTTCACCCACCACTGGGCTTAATTGTAAATGAACACTACGTTTAAAGTGACATTAAAGTCAAAACAAATTTTCCCTACCCCCAATGTTAATGAAAGCACTTACCTTAAATGAGGTTTCCTAATCCGATCTTCTTTCCTGATGTTTTCATCTGTCCCTCCAGCGTTGCGGCGGCTCTCCGATCCAGCACTGACTCCTCTCTGCTTGCAGGCACTTCTGATCCCACGGTGTCTGCAGGCGGGGGGACGCGTCCATAGACTTACCTTGCGTCTCTGCTCGTCTCCCGGCTGAAAATCCGAACTGCGCACGCGCCCGCCCCAAGATGCTTTGCGGCCGCCCGAGCAGTTTGGGATTCTCAAGTGATTGCCCGCCCCCCGGCTCCCCGATTGGTCAGAAAGCCGACTCCATGCTCCCTCGAGGTGGCTTCCTCTTAATCGGGAAGCCGGGTGGCGAGTCATTACACGCCGCCTGGCTTTCTTAATGGGACTTCCGGTATCGGTATTCGCTATTGGCGAGTACCGGAAAAAAATATCACTACTCATACCGAAAAACCGGTATAGGTGCATCCCTAGTTTTGAATGGCTTTACAAAAGCAGAGTGCGCTAGAGAGACCTCACCAGCGTAGTGGTCATATTAAAAGCAGACAAACAGACTAAAGGTGGAAGGTCATCAGTGCAACCACAGACAGGAGACGGCACCGGCCTGATCTGGTTAGAACAGCCAATGAATGCTAAGGCTGTCATGTGACAGGACACTTTAGTAACAAGCATGCGGTACCTATTATCACACCAAATACTGAAAGGCTTGCTTCCTCTACGCATGCATGGGGGGCCTATTTAAGGCATGCTGATATGCTAGACATACTAACAACTACTAAACTAGTGAAATCATAGCTCCTGGAGTTGGGCTTCAAAGAAACCCGTCACCAACTTAACTGCAGGTAAAAGCACACAAAAATCCAGTATTTGGAATGTTTACTGTAACGCAGTGTTTTTCCTTTCCAGCAATTTTTTTTTTTTTTATTGATTTGCAATGTACCTTCCAACTTGTCAGCAGATGTGACTAGTCAATTCCCTAGCACTGCGTCCTCCCTTCTCCCCCATCATAGTCCTCTCCTCTTCTGGGAGTGTCTCATTGTCAGTGCTGTCCTAGCTGTTCCGCCCCACACAACCTTTTATGTAGCTACTGGGGGAGGAGCTAAGGGGAATATACTTGAGTGACAGCTTTGAGTGTGTTGACATCACATCCAAGTTGGTGGCATCCAGCGGCCCTCTCAGACACTTTGGACGTCTACACAAGGGAGGTATATAACATGTATAAAATCCAATAAATGTACATATAATCTGCCAATGGGGTCTCTTTATAGTGTCAGTGACCCCACAAATTGTTTTTTTTTGGGGTCACTGACTCTAAAACTAATTTCCATGACTATGTGACCTCAACCGCACAGGACAGGAATGTCCTGCTGTGATGTCTGCAAGATGCGTCACGCGCTGCCACTAAGCCCCACCCACCTATCAGACAGCGTTGCCTGGAGTAACATGGTGAAGATTACGTGACCACATTAAAGAAGAGCCCCCCAAAAAAGTATCTGACATCACCGAAAAATTGTGATCCATGGACAATGGTGAGTCCATTTATAAAGCGGTGATTGTGACTTCTACCAATCACTGCCATTTAGGACACATGGACCTAGAAGATTCACCTGCAGAGAATACTTGTTGAATGTCAGATAGATAGACCCCCTAGAAGTAATGGTCTTCTTTGCCGCTCATATGCCCAAAGCAGTTCAAATGAGGTTACATACACTTTAGATGTTTTTAGTATTCTATGTAGAGGGGTTCATCGACACTCCAAGCGCACACAGGGGTTCATCGACACTCCAAACAGTCAACCAATCCACAGAGAACCAGTCCACCGCAATGTCCATCACTTGTCAAATGTTATTTTTCTAAAACCAAACTTCAAGAAGCCTTGCCATCACACGCGTTTCACCCACCACCGGGCTAAATTGTAAACGATCACTGTGATTAAGTTCAGTCGTGGGTGAAACGCGTTAGTGGTTGGGTTTTGGGTGGCTTGCCAGAGAGGAGCGTGCTCGAAAGACCTCACTAGCGCAGTGTTCATATTCAAAGCACACAAACAAGCTAAAAGGCGGGAGGGTGAGACAGGAAAGCGGCAGGCTGTGAATGGCGATGCAGTGTGAATCACAAGAGTGGCTGAACAGAATAATAGGTTTCCAAAGCAATAAGATATCACACAGACGCATTTCAACCGTGCACTTGGCTGCAGAGCCACTTTACAAAAAATGTAAAGCTATTTCCAAACCTGAACTGGAAGAGTGACAGGTGGAAGCTGATTGGTTGGTAGGGGCAATGCCAACTTTTTTTTTTTTCGGGATTTGAGCCCTTCTGTTTTCTTGCTTTTAGCAGCCTGCAACGGATGACAATGCATATGCGGAAGAGTCAGAACAGAGGCAGCACGGCATGCAGTGTGTTCGGTGCTTACCTGTACATTTAAGGACTGTGCAGCAGCCTGTAAGCTTGTTCCAGCAAGCTGGACCTATGATACAGGGCAAACACAGGATGTCAATCTGGTACCAGCAAAACGTTATCACCTTCATGCCATTACAGAGAAGACATTCAAACAAACAGCGTCACTGAAATACATTCTGTCAGACCTGCCAAGTGCTTCCATTCTGTTCACCCAGTCTTGTGACCCAGGTACCCCTACCAGACAGCACGGCCATGTCCTGGACCTACGATGCAGCAGCTTGGCTTGGTGAGCTCCTGGAGCGAGCCATCACTTTGATGTCTCCTAGTGTCAGCATGTTCACTGTCAGCACAAGCCTCATTGGCTCCTAATGCCACCCCTCCCTCTCCAAGTCTATATAGCTACTGCACAAGGGGTTACAGCAGGCGGATATCAAGAGTAGTTACACTTAAAAATGATTTGAATGCATACAGACTGCATTATTTTTTTAATACCTGCCTAGAGTACAGAACTTTCACTTTTTACTTATTTTCGCCATGCTTCTAGAAAATGTATTACTTCAGATAGTTTAATATGAGCTGGTCATGTGACCCACCTGAGCAAGGGGGGAAAAAAAGAGACTTGATGGATTGTACACACAAATACCGGTGCCTGCGTTATTTTATTGAGATATAATGGAGGCAATCTCAAGCGGCCAATTGCCCGGCTCTGTTCACCAACAGAATATCTCTGAAGTCTTGAGAGAAATAAAGTGTGCGGTAAAAGTAAAGTATAGAGTGACGCGGAGTGCAAACATCTCCGGAGATGAGCTGGTGGAGTGGACAGGCTGCGGAAGTGCGGATGAAAATGCTTTTAGGAGGCATTTGGCTTCTGAAGAAGATGGTAGAACGTTGTACTATGCTTGTCTACTGCTCATCCAATAAAACTAGCACAATGGTGATCCTGCTGGCTGGGCTTTCATCTTCAGGAAGACGTCCATTTATAAGTCAAGTGGAGCCCGTTCCTTTCCAAAGATTCCGCACTCACAACTGAAAATGCCCGACATGTCACCCACTTCATTGTTGTAGAAGAGAACAGCCGCTCTGTGCTAACTTTAATGTGGACCATGTGACAAGGTGGGTGTTTTAAAATGTCCTCCCCCCCGCACGTGCATGAGCGGGAAACTGTCCAAATTTAAAACAGCCAACAGAATGAACAGAACAGAATGAATACTTTCCTGACAAAGAAGAGTATCTGTATCACTCTTACCTGGTGGAGGTGTCCAAGAAAGGCCTGTGTTGTGATGGGCGTTCCGACAGACATTGCTTGCTTTTGAAAGTCCAGACCATTTGTTTGAGTGCCTGCAAAGATTTGCAGTGTTTAGTAATGAGTTAAAGGACATGTGATTGGGATATGCAGATGAGAGAAGACACGTAAATCAGACAATGGAAATCTCGCCTAGAACCATCCTGCCAGGGAGACCCTTTTTTCCCCAAATGCAGGGTGCCGGTACAAGGCAGGACTTTCTCCAAGAATGGCCGGTGAGGGACCGGTCGGTGCTTGGTCCCCCTGCTCACCCTCAGAACTGCAAGCTCTATCCTGGGATTCAATAAATGAGGTACTTAATGAATGGGGTTTCACTTTCAAGTGCATCTGCGTGCTGGATGAGTGTGATCCTAGTTCATTTTATTACTTCATTGCTGTGCTGTATGTGTATAGGCCAATTTAGTTGGATCTGTATGTGCGTTATAATTAATCGAAATTAATTGATTAAAAAAAATTTCGATTAATCGAACACGAAAATTGTAATATATATATATATATATACCGTGTTTCCCCAAAAATAAGACACTGTCTTATATTTCTTTTGGCTCAAAAAAACACACTAGGTCTTATTTTCGGGGTAGGTCTTTTTTTTTTTTTTAATATACAACAATCCAAAGTAAACGCAAATCCAAATTAATCAAAAATGGCAAAGTTAAGAATAGGGTGATCAGGGGTGCCATACCTTTCCAAGAGCAATTTGGTAACCAGAATGAGTGAAGCGCACTTTCACTATGGATTCCTCACAGGCAGAGTGCATTTGGTATCACTTCGCCTGTGACAGGAGTCGGCGCTATAGAGGAGGCATCGGCTTATGCGGCTCTGCCTAGTTTCCTCTAGCGCCGGCTTCACTGGCACCGCTGATTCTCTCCCGCGTCTCTTCAAGTTCCCCCTTATGACACCACCGGCCCAGGGAATGGTCAAAACTAGGTCTTATTTTCGGGGTAGGTCTTATATTTTAGCAATTCCCAAAAATGGTACTAGGTCTTATTATCGGGGTAGGTTTTATTTTTGGGGAAACAGGGTATATAAACCCTTGCCACTGGTCCTTAACGCCAGAAGCGGAGGCGAGCTTCCAGATAATATGATCACCTTGATCGGCATTCACAGTGATCATGTATTCAGGAGCATATTCCGTCTCTTGTCTCTGTTAACAGTGACCGAGAGCCATCAGTGACAGTGCGGTCACTGTGCTCGGGGGGGTGAAGAACAGCTGCGATCCCAGCAAAACACAGCAGCACAAACTGTATGTATATATGTGCCAGCCTCGTGGTAAAGCCTCCCACCGCGCTGCCACATATATGCACATGGCCGACAGCAAGTGGTTAAAAAATAAAACGACACCTAAGCCCCACCCCCTGAGCTAATTCCTTGGTACAGCATTTTGCATGCCGAATCAAAGAAGCGCAGCACATCTTAGAGGCTTCCTGTAGTTCATGTGAGATATTCTGAGACATAAACAGATCGATCACGTGACTGTTCCCTTTAGTTTAACATACAGCAAACAATGTATAACTACTGAGTGCTATGTTGGGGTAGGCTGAAGTTTTTTTTTTTCTTTTGCAGGCCCTGGGACTGCATTTATGAAAAGGTACTTCCATCGCATACTATGTCCACTTTAAGTCTAACTTATCTATATTTATAAGAATGCAGTCAGACACACGTTAAGCGCCTCACCTGTGTTTCCATCCCCGCTGTCTGCTGATTTGCTGCTTTCTGACGGATTATTCATTCTTGCATCTGTAGAGGAAAAAAGGAAAAAAAAAACCTGTTTAAAAAACAGTACCGATTTTTTTTCTCTATAGACAGACCACAAGCAAGACATTCATGAGAGTACACAGTGTATGCTTCCTGTAGAAAAGACAAACAATGTAGCGAATTGTAGACATTACAGACTGGTGAAAGATAAAACTCCGGGTACAAAAACTTTCATTTCAAGCTTTTCCTCAGTAGCCGTAAAATGATATAAATCCACTTTCTATGCACAAAATGCCCTTTCAAACCCAATCATTACAACATTGAAGTAATTGTGACATCATCACTGTGCTGCACATATCCTCTGAAGAGGTCAAAGTTGTGGGAGGGGCCCAGAAGGCCCCACCCACTACAGGCTGCCTGCTGAGAACTACAGGAGGGGGTGGAGACAAGCCCAGTCACCCTGCACAAGGGGGAGAGCGCAGCAGTGGGCGGTCTTTATTAAAGGAGGGGGCGGAGATAAGCCCAGTCACCCTGCACAAGGGGGAGAGCGCAGCAGTGGGCGGTCTTTATTACAGGAGGGGGTGGAGACAAGACCAGTCACCCTGCACAAGGCGAGAGAGCAGCAGTGACTGGTCTTTATTACAGGAGGGGGCGGAGACAAGACCAGTCACCCTGAACAAGGAGGGAGAGCAGCAGTGACTGGTCTTTATTACAGGAGGGGGCGGAGACAAGACCAGTCACCCTGAACAAGGAGGGAGAGCAGCAGTGACTGGTCTTTATTACAGGAGGGGGCGGAGACAAGACCAGTCACCCTGAACGAAGAGGGAGAGCAGCAGTGAGCTGTCTTTATTACAGGAAGCTCCATGTTTCACGCTTGATTACTGCACAGGTCTGGAAGAAATACACAAAGCTCACCGAGATTCAAGAATAATACACAGGACTCTTGTATGAGGACAACATTCGCTTATATTGTTGTTCTGCTTTAAATACAAATGTCACCCTGTATAAAGGAGAGAAAACTTGCAATGGCTAGAATGCATCTGCAGTGTTCCTAAATGTTATAAAAGGACTCCCTGCCAGAATGCCGGGCTTTTTTTCCACCCACCTTGAAGTTTTGGGTGCCCTCACCCAATCTCAAGGCAGAAAAAAATGTAAAAAACTTAAATGTACAAATGTAAAAAACAATGTGTGGCCCCTTCAAAGTCCATACCAGACCCTTCTCCCAGATAGGTGTCTGCTATGGATTTGAAGGGGGGGGCTCCATGCAAAAAACACAAAAAAGGGTTCCCCTTTAAATCAGAGTCCTCCGTCGTGACAGTTCAGAGAGAAGGTTGTGATTGGTCCAGTTGGTGGAACCTCCAGGAGAGGTATGTAGGTTGTGACAGTTCGTAGAGAAGGTTGTGATTGGTCCAGTTGGTGGAACCCTAAGGAGAGGTATGTAGGTTGTGACAGTTCAGAGAGAAGGTTGTGATTGGTCCAGTTGGTGGAACCCTAAGGAGAGGTATTTACATTGTGACAGTTCAGATAGAAGGTTGTGATTGGTCCAGTTGGTGGAACCCTCAGGAGAGGTATTTAGGTTGTGACAGTTCAGATAGAAGGTTGTGATTGGTCCAGTTGGCGGAACCCTCAGGAGAGGTATTTAGGCTGTGACAGTTCAGAGAGGAGGTTGTGATTGGTCCAGTTGGTGGAACCCTCAGGAGAGGTATTTAGGCTGTGACAGTTCAGAGAGGAGGTTGTGATTGGTCCGGTTGGTGGAACCCTCAGGAGAGGTATTTAGGCTGTGACAGTTCAGATAGAAGGTTGTGATTGGTCCAGTTGGCGGAACCCTCAGGAGAGGTATTTACATTGTGACAGTTCAGAGAGGAGGTTGTGATTGGTCCAGTTGGTGGAATGTTCAGGACACAGTAGATCAATATGTAGGATGTTCTCTCTCCCCAATGCCTGTATCTGTCTGCACACGCTCCCTGACTTTTAGGCCTCAGATATAATTTGCCGGCTCCGGCTAATCCCTCCGAGTCTGGAGCACACAAGCCCCACATAGCAGATAAATGTAATTTATATTGTGTTGAAAACTGCATGGCTGTTCCTCTTCTCACAAACTTCACACTCAGCGCCGTCTCACCATCGCCATGGAAACCGCTTGTTTATGACAGGAAGGATTTGCTAAAAACTCTCAATTTACAATGTGCGGAGCGAGTGATACACCGATACCAAAGATCTGTGCTCTGGACAACACTGGCCATGTATGCTGCTTAAAAGAAGAACTCCGGGCATATGAAATCTTAACCCTCTCTGTGGTGCTACCCCCGCTCTGCAAGGGTTAAGGGCTCATTCTGTCTAGGGGCTAAAATAACAGATATACTCACCCAAAACTCAGCCCCGCTTGGCTGCTAGACCAGTCCTTACAGACTCGAGGGGAACGTGGCTGCCAGGACTATTTAGCAGCTAGGTGGGATCGATTCTTTGGCACGTATATGTCACAAAAGTCCTTTGTGAATTCCACATGGGCCTGGGTAGAGCTCACATAGGGCTAAAACACTCTACAGGTTCACATTAAGAACAAGGACATTTTAAATATAATATTGTTAATATATATTAAA
>NW_017308251.1:137742-147841 GCF_000935625.1 Nanorana parkeri | reverse complement strand
ATATAACTATCTATACATACATACACACACATATAGGCAGGTGTTTTACTAGACAAAGGATTTGCACACCTTTGTTGGTCACCTGATTCTCTGCAATTACAATTAAGCATTATTATTAGGCTGGGTTCACACCTAGGCGTATTGAATATGTGCGTTTGTCGCGTGGTTCGCGTCGCGCGTATTTACCGCGATATGCGGTAAAAAAAACGTGCGACAAGCACGCGTTTCTGTGGGCTACTTGGTTGTATCCCAATGGAAACGCGAGACCAAAGCGCCCCAAAGAAGTGCATGTACTTCTTTGGGCGTAGGCCTTTTTTTATCGCGTTCGGACGGGCGGAAATACGGCAAGGTGTGAACCAGACCCATTGAATACAATGGGATTTAGATGTTTGAGCGTTTTGTAGAGCGTTCGTCGAGCGTTGAACGCGCAACAAAACGTTCAGGTGTGAACCAGGCCTTAGTATATATTATTATAGTTTTAGAATAATTTTATTATTATTTATTATTAATATAAATGAGGTCACTTCCCTGCCCCCAGCATGACTGGACAAGGAAGGGGAAGCAGACTTATGACCTCATGCTCTCTTCTACTGTCAGCATATCTGCATGCACTACACCCGATTGGCCCCTAGGGCTGCTCCTCGCTCTTCCAGTCTGTGTTCTACTGTTAGTTTGATTAAACAATTAAGAAAAATGGCTACAGAGCTGTATACATTGGGGTTTTTTAAATACCTGCCTGGAGTCCAGTAACAGGACCCATTCACAGCATTGCACTGTGCTAATGTGCGATGCAGCACTGCAGTGACATTCACTGTGTACCTTAAAAAATGTTAATGCATGGTGTCCTGTGATTTGCAATAAATTAGGCGGCCCTGTTTTCATGTGCGTTGTGGTGCAGTCCAGACATTTTATTTTAAATTGACTGTTTAACATACCGGCGTATGCCTTGAAGCATGACAACATGTGTGTTGCAGTGCACAGAGTTGTAGTGTGAATGTGTCCTTAAAATGTACTTGTGCCCGGACTGGACATTGAAGTATTGTTTTGACCTTGCATGTCCCAACCTTGGTTCTTCTCGTGGCTTCCACCAGTTCCCAGACTGTCTGCTGAGCTGCCATGCCACTCCTCTTCCTGCTTTACCCTGTTCTCAGGGGACACTAGACAGGAGGAGTAAGGGAAGGCCTCCAATCAACCTGGGCTCCACCAGGCTCGGGACACTAGAACTTAAGCTCTGATGAAGGGGGATATTTTTTTTTGGCCCATAATGTGAACCATTAAAGCAATTTGGACTCTTTCCCTATTCTGGCTGGTGCCCATTGTTGGTTAATGCTTTTTAGTGGGGTACCCATTGGAGGGGTAACCACATTTTCATGCAAGCTGCCTAACCAGAGCCAGCCCTCGATGCTGGTCCTTTCCCTGGTAAGGAGACTTCCCCGAGGACTGACGAAAAGATGGGAAGAAATTTTTGCCACCTTGTACTCCACTTCCCATGATTCATCCCGGCACTTCTAAGTGAGGGAGAAGCTGTATGAGCGCTGCCGGAGCTCAGGCATAGTTTCAGCGCATGCACGCTGGAGGAAGCTATTATGCTTTACTAAGTTGCCAAGCTTTCAGGTGCTGACAACGCAGAGAAAGATGAGCCATTTCTTCAGACCAGCACAGGAAAGCAGCTCAGGAGCAGGGACATGGCAGGATCACCGGGTCATTTCTTTAAAATAAGTTAGGCTAAGGAACAGGAGCATATCGGTAATGTGCACATTAGGAGAACCTTGCAAAACACGGATTACCATTTTAGCCTGGAGTGACACTTTAAAGGTATTACAACCCTGTTCTAATGATATAATGACTTAAAACACTGCGCACCCATTCATTTAACAAATGCATCAGCAAGAATGATTGCCAAGTTTTTAACAACCGTTCTGTGATACCGACACTGAAACTGCAGCGTTTCCGGAGTAGTTCTGAAATGACACTAGAAAGTAGCAGGTGCGAGTGGAGGGACAAAAGCAGCTTTAATCACAACACTGCCATAAAGTGAGACTGCGACGCACTCAGCAGCCCAAAACGGACTGAAGATAGAAGATGATCCTCCTACATTCGGGCCAACCAGTCTCAAGGGGAAAGACTACAAGAGCATGTCCGATGACTACTGCCCCCGATATGTTTTTTTCCCCCCTTCCCTTCTAAATCACAACTGAGAGGTGACGTCTATACATGAAACTGGATAGAAAAAAAGTCAACAGTTTTAGGTTGGGCAGGTTGTAGATAAAATGGAACCTTGACTTTCGGGTACAGCATAAAATGGTCCAGATTCAGGAAAATATATCCAAATCATTGTTAGTGTATTTTGAATTTGGACTAAAGTTCTTATTTATTAGAAAAATCCAGTTTCCTAAAAAAATTACCAAAAAAGACCCATTACCAGTAATTAGCTCCCTGTCTGTCCTACAGACCTGTACACAACTTAAAGCCCACCTCTAGGCAAACTGAAAAACTTGCAATGGACCTCCCTGCGTACTGAAAGTGCTTCTTTATGTCCAGGGGACCAGAGTAAAGAATTTTTACATACCTGATCCCCTCTTCCCAGCTGTTGGCATTCTCCTCTTCTCCCACTCCAGATGGTGGAATGTCCCACGGCGTCCTCACCTCTAAGGCAGGTCTAGGGAACCTTCATTAGATGTCCTTAAGGTGCCCTTACACTGGTCGAATTTCGGACGCTTTTTAATGTTCCGGCCGAAATTCGCAGTGTGGGGGGCTGTCGGCTCCCTTTCAGCCGGCATTCCTCGATCAGCTGATCGAAGGAGGCGGCTGGAAAATCTTTGATCAATCAGAGCCGGCAGCCAATGATCCGCCCGCTCTGATTTGGTATTCTGACAGGTTCCGGCGGCACCTGTCAGAATACAATGTAAACAGTGGTGATTCCTTGATAGACACACTGTTTGTGTTGATAGAGGAATCAGGTCAATTTACTTTGTTCAGCCCGTGGGTGTATGGCCAGGTGTATGGAAGAGGAAAAGAGGCTGTAGGAACTGGTTTAGCAGCCCGGAGGGAGCCGGGAGCGGGTAAGTAAAAGTGCTTTGACTCCAGCCCCGTAGCCAAGAATGAGCGCTTACCATTGCAGTGCAGGGGTAGCCCCACTGCAATGGTAGTTTCATAGTTTTTTGGTTTGCTTGGAGACTAACTTAAAAAAATTATTATTATGAACAGCAGACTAGAAGAAAAAAAAATGATCACAAATCATTTATGGATAACAATGTACACGGCTTTCCAATTTCCATAGAACTACAGTCATAAAGACACTGAACTAACTTGTATTTTCTTAGTCTTACCGCTAATTTCATGTTACAGCAACTATGCATGACTGGGTAGTCCAATGGGCAAAGTAAGACCCACCATACTCTAATGAAACACACCAGAAATGCCTCGTTTTATTTTCTCTCGCAATACAAGTGGCTGCGAGTAAAAACTTGTTGGTAATACTGGAAATTGGGACTGTAAATTATCCCTGCTGGCTCAGACCCCATCCCCTTCTGCCATGAAACCTTATGACACCCCAGAAAACACTATCAGCCAGTTTTTGATCCAACCTCTTGATATCTATCCCAACAAAAGTCTTAGATGGAATGGCCCTTTAAGCCTACTACACTATCACAGTACTGGGCATTTTTATTAAATGTAAGTTGCGGAAGTCGCATATTAAGACTTGATAAATGTACTGGAGAAGAATTTGGAAGTTATATTATTGCAGCATTTAGCTGGATTCAGTTTTGCTCAGCTGTCTAGTGTACTAAGGCTTTAGGCTAGGTCCACACGGACAGCTGACTTCACCACCCAATTTGCAGTGGATCACTTTTCAGAAGCCCGTTGACAACTGTTTCACAGGCGTTTAGGAGTAGACATTGCCACCTCCTGAATGTCTGTTTTTTAATTTTATCCCAAGGGGAATTTTGCAAGTGGTTGCGGCATTGTTCCATTGACTGCAATGGTCGCGGGGGACACTAAAAACAGTTTAATGACCCATTGATGTGAACGAGGCCATAAAGCGTCTCTTACTGAACTCAAAGTTTGAACAAAGGACTGAAAGGCAAAAGTAAATCGGGCCTGTATTGACCATGGTGCTGAAGACCATCAGATGTAGAGAAAATCGCCAGCCAAACTTTCTTCAGAAACAGACACTTTCAGGGAATTGTTAATCCCCTAGCCCCCTATGTTATTTACTGTGTCCTGTTGTGACATAGGGGTCAGTTGGAAGTTCCACTGACTGTGGTAGAACATTGAATTTGGGGTATCTAAAAAGATTTCATTGGGCATTTCTTCTGTGCACTGCAGCACCTTTGGCCACGCTGTAGGAGAGGTAAGTATTTCTTTATAAGCAAATTTGAGTTTAATGAGCCGCTTCAACTAAAACACACCAAGAAGCTGGTTCGGCTGCATCAGAGCTTCCACGGAGCCACCTGTAGATCAACATACGTGCAGCTGACTCTCGTGTAAGAGTCAAAGAAATAGGAAACTGTTACCAGAACATCCAAACTGGTAAAAAAAAGGTGGGCCTGAATGGGAGGTTAATTTCAATACATATTTGTAGTGCAAATATAAAACTCTCACTTCCTTAATGATAGTTCTGTGCAGCTTTACAGCTGCACCATCACGCTTAAAGTAGAACTATGAGCAACATTGGCACATATGATGCAGTCTGTCAATAGTGGTAACACATTGGTTTGGCTTTTCTGAATCCTCATGTAACATGGTTTCATTACCTGGTGATCTGGCCAGTAAGTCTGTTATTTTCCACTTCCATGAACAGACCAAGCTGTCCAGCAAAAGAGCAAGTTAGAGGGCTGAGGTTGGCCATACACTGCTCGGGCTGGCCATACCCGCGGGCTGAACAAAAAAAAATAGAGCAGATGCCTCCATCAACACTTAGGGGTTTGTTGATTGAGGAATCCCACTGTTTGCATTGTATCCTGACAGCGGCCGCCAGCACATTAGCTGTTGGCTCTGATTGTATGAGGATTTTCTGGTCAGCTCCTTCAATCAGCTGATCGAGGGGTGCTGGCTGAAAGGGTGCCGACAGCTGCACACACTGTGTGAATTTCGGCCAGTTCCTCAAAAACCGGCCAAAATTTGCACAGTGTATAGGCACCCTAGACCCCACATCCAGATCATCTCCAGACCAGGCCAGATTGTTTCGGACCCAAAATGCATCCTAATGTATCCCTATGCTATTTCTGGCCTCTGTTCACATCAGCACAGTCCGTTCCAGACCAGACCAATACTGCAAGTCCTATTTTGTCTGGTCTGGAATGCACTGGAACTGTGGGCAGGTTCACAATATTTTCCAGACCACGTCCGGTCCGGAAAATGATGTGAACCTGCCCTAAACTTGGTCACACACTAGTAGATTTTGGAAAGAACTTTCATATGAAAGATCTTTCGTTCAACTTTCTATTAGTTGATTGGATCAAATGGATTATCGATTTTGACCATAATGACGGAAAAAGTCGAAAGAGCAGAATCGAAAATTTTTCTCGAACAAACAAAATTCTCACAGTGAATGTGGTTTTCATTCAGGAAACTCCATTCATTCCAAACTTGAATGTTAAACAAAACAAAACAATTTCGTTCGACATTTCATGAAGTCTCTGATGGCATTATCGGGTGGTAAAGAAAGATCTTTCATTGGGAAATCTACCAGTGTATGGCCAGCTTTAGGCAAACCATTGACCACGGACAATGGTAAGCTTTTATTCATTCGATAAAACTTCTATCCAAAAAGGATAACTGCCTAAAAAATATTAGCAAGAGTTTGGCTTTACTTTGTTAGTCACTTATGTATAGTCCATCTAAATCTTCTAGTCCAGCTAACACCACCCTCTCCACAGGTTAACAATGCTGCTGTCCAACGGCCATGCTGCTCCTCCATAGATACAGTGGAAGAGTGAGTGTAGCCATTCTAAGACAGGAAGTAAAAAAACAAGGGAGAACCCACCCAAAAAACTAAACCATAATGCAGCCACCACATCTAAGGACTGTTAATCTGCAATATACAGTATAACATTTTTGTTTTTAAGTCTAGACATACTTTACATTAAAAGTAGGGCTCTACTACAAAGAAAGTCTCCTTCAGACTAGCGGCTTATAGAAATTCAAACACTTAATATTAAGTGTAATATTAAGGGCATATTAATAGTGAGCATTTCCATTCTGAAGCTGGGATATATAAGTGATGAAAATGAAGAGCAGATCTAACCCAAGAAAAGGTTCAGCAAGGTTGGATATAACAGGCGCTCAGCTGACTGTGTTCTGGGAATGAGCGGAATTCACAATAATGAAGCCTGATGAGACCGGGGCAGTGACAATCCAAACACCGTGCTTCTCTGTTCAGCTGCATGTGCAACGCCTGAATACACAGGCATAGGATACTGCCAGATCTTATGGACCTTGTTTTCACTAAAGACATTCCTTTCCAACACACATACTGAATATACATATGGTAAGGTTCACACATGTCCATTGTTCTGCTCTGTCTACGACGCCATTCTGTGCACCCGAGGACAGACCGGGTCTCTTTACACAACTGTACACGGAGCACAGTGACTGCTCAATAAGAGATCAGTCAAGTGGAAAAAGATTCCCTTTATGTGTGTCCAAGCTCAGTTTCCTTCACGTCCGGCAGTATATACCTGTTGATCCGGCAACTATCGCTTTGCTGATCTCACTTCCATTCGGAGGGCTGACAACACTGCAATGCCACTGCTGAAATTTCTGCAGCATGGTCACCCTAGCTCCCAACATCTTCTCTTAGAACTACAGGACATCCTCTGATGTAAAAGTAGTTGTCACTGTGGAGGAAGCACCCGCAGAGCACATACAGCTTCTCCCCTCCTCTTGTTCTGGAGTGAGTCCTGATGTAGCTCTCCCTGGAAGGGCTCTTGGGAAAGGTAGTCAGAACGAGAGGAGGACGTCAGCATGCCGACACCTCCTGACTTAGAAGATCTGGAGCTGTCTGTGACTGCAAAGAAGCTAGAAATGGTCCAGCAACTAGAATTTTTAGAAGGAGGTCAGCAATGGCAGCATGTGTGGCTTTTCTAGTATAGGTTCTCATTAAAAAGAGAAAGCAAGCTTTGTACCCAAAAAAGAAGGCAGAAGGCAAAGGGCTCATCACCGGTATTGACTGCGGTCTCCCTCCTTCCCCATCACTGACCATGCCCTGTTCTGCACTGTGAATAAGAAAAAAAAGAAAACTTGCTGCACTCATTAACGGGACTCCCCCAAAAAATCTCTGAGCCTGATGAAGGGGACCCTGCTTGGCCACGAAAGCGCTTGCCAATGAGACAGCATCTGTCAATAAATGAGCATCTAATTGCTGTTATTATCGTTGTTGGAGTGCTGGTGACGTCTTTCTTTTTGTCTGTACTCTGTTTGAAGGCGGCCATTTTGTTAGATGCAGGGTTTTGTTTCCTCATGTCAGAACCTCCAGCAAGGAGAACAATGAGCAGCACAGTAGTGACATCACCAACTCTCACTGCCAATCTCCTGAGACCAGCAGACTGGGGCATTGGTGCCTTAAGTCTCACACTGCAGATATACAGCTGTAGGTACAAGTACAAATATTTCAGGGTATGAGGGACGGTGCACACCTAGGCGATCTGTCACCATGCTGCAATTGTGCACGATACCACGCGGATTGCCACGCAGTCGCCCATCACAGACAGTCGTGCTGTGGGTGCCATTATTTTCTAATGGCATCCCAAAAAAAAAAAAGAATGTATGTGTACCCTTTTCTGCGATTGCCACGCGGATGTCACCCTATTGAAATCAATGGAGCCGCGCAGCAATCGCTGTCTGCAATTGTGCAGGACCGCACGGTCCTGAATCGCTCAGGTCTGCACCGGGCCTCGCGCAATTAACATTTACAAATGTCTCCTTTAGCATAGCAAACCTCTACTTGTTGAGTTTCGGTCCACTGTTTGCCATTACCATGAAAACTCAAAAATGTGCAGTCACTGAAATACACTCCCTTAAAGGACAAGCCCACCTAAAACTGGAATTTCAGTTACAGATTGATATCAGCGGTTGAGGCACCAAAGCCAGAAGAAGCTTCAGTTACATATGGAGGACATTAGAATATTGTTTTACTACCTCTGGTCTACCACAATAAAAGAGCACTGTTTTGCAGCCACCCATAAAGCCAACATGTAGACAAATTAAAGAATGCACGGCTTTGATTGGGTGCTGCGTGCACTGGCTTAAGTAAAATAGAAATATGCAAAAGCCAACATTGCCCGATTCAAAGAAGGTTCCCCCACTTTGTATGAGTTCTGTTAAAAACAACCACTCTAAGGTTTTCACCGTTGAGTTCTAAAACTTCGGCTCAGCGTCTATTGTGGGTGACTCTTGTAATGGATTCAGCAGCCTTGTGACAACTGCACCCGGGAGAAGTACGAAGCGCAGCTGAGAAAACTTCCACAAAGATGGCCAAAAGCTATCTTTGTTTCCACGGCCATGCACTGCACTAGTCAGGAGCAACAGTTGCATAGATGTCCTGCACCTGTCAATCAAGCACTCCCGTCTGCCTATATCTGCCATTCTAACTGCAGCCAGCGGTTACATTTAACAACTGCTGAAAATTGGAAAATTGTGGCTCACGTTGGTAATAGTAGTTAGCCACATTCAATTGGACTTCCGTAATGTTCAAGGCGTTTCGAAGCTTCTCCAAGCCACGTCTTCAGTTCCAATGAGCGTCAGGAACATACCCCAATCCTGTTGTTGGACAATCAACATCTGCACATTCTAGGTGATCAGATTAAGGCGTCTGTGCTCCCTTTGTGAATATAAATCCCGGTGTACGTTCCTAAAACTCATTAGAACTGGAGAAGTGTTGTGGAAAAGCCAAGAAACATCTTCAACGTTACAGAACAAGTCCAGTCCAATGTGGCCAACTATTACTAGCTATACCATGACCTGGATAAATGAGAACCTTCACCGACATTGTGGCTTGCATAATTTGGCAATCACTTTGGTAGCAACTATTTTAAAGCTATTAAAAAGCACCATTTCATTCACAATAAATAAAAGCAAAAAACAAAAAACAAAGCAAAAAATACAACAGATCCCACGCCATCCATCAAACTGTTAGAAGACAGCGTTTCGCAAGCTCTGCCAGCGCAACCTCCTTCCCCGAGACATAACTGTTTAAACCCTCATGGCGGAATCAGTGAGTGTTGAGCCAGGGAGGTCCAGCGTGCTAAGCCGTTCTCGTACATATGCTATTAGTCTACCACACACCCCCTATTACCATATTAAACGGTTATGAAAGCACAAGCAGTACCCACCTAGTACGTAGTCGCTGCAGTCCAGCATGGTGTTACGCCGAGATCCTCTACTTGGATTCCCAAACAGGTGGAAGGAAGAATCTGCCTAATAATTCTATAGGAGACGACTAATTTAGACGAGGAAAGGGAGGAGGGTGGGGGGGAGAAACGAATGATGTTACACAGGCAAGACCATAGCTGTGGCACAAAAACTGAAGACAGAAAACTTGGGTAGTTTGCAGTGCAGAGTTTTTTTAGCTTCTCCTGCTAGCTCGTTCTGACATTGTCAAGGCAACTGAAGCGTGAAAAAGTTCCCCTTTTTGTAATAAAATAGAAACAAAGATTGCAGCTGGCAGTTTCCATAATGAAGCTTAATCAGTATGCGGCTGATTAGGGCCTTATGCAAATCTTCCCTCGTTAGCGCAGCAGCCAGCACTTTGAAGTCCGTGAGCAATTCATTTGCAGAGTACACTGAAAGCGCTCCCTGCATAATTTAAAATCGCGGCATAAATATTTATCAGCTCATTTGCATATTAATTGGTTAGCGCAAACATTCCAAGCAGCACAGCAGCCGGGGAGAAAGAAAAAAAAGTGCACGGAAAAAGGGAGGAGGGGGGAGTTATCTGCGGAGTGCCAGCATAATAATTAACGGGAACAAAATGAAATTTCTTCCACTGGATTGGCTTCTCTGACCTAAGCAGCGAGTTGTAAAGTGATAAGATGGGGGGCTGGCTAAGGGGGTGGATTACTAGGAGAAAGTTATGGAATAGAAGGAATGTTATATA
>NW_017308251.1:125591-136768 GCF_000935625.1 Nanorana parkeri | reverse complement strand
TATATATATATATATTATACATACACACATACACACATATACTGTATAGACACACATATAGTAAAAGTTAAAGCTGTACTCGGGCACGAAAACCTAATTCCCTGATGGTCACCGGAACCTGTGTCCCCATTGGAAGATTTCCCATCTATTTCAGTTCTGCTTGGGATTCACTTTCACTGATATCAGTCACCGGGACAATGAGGCTCCATCCACCTATAGCGTTTGCGTTTCTCGCACGGTTTTCCGTGTTACAGACCACGCGTCAACACAAACATTAAAATCTTTCATCCGCACGGATTCCACCCGTTGGCGCTATTATATAGCCGTGTACGTGCGGAATCTGACCCAAAAAATAAATTACGCTTGGACTATTTTGCGGGTTACGTACCGCATGGCCGCCACTAAAAGTCTGAACAATGCACATTAAAGTGCATTGTTTTTTCTATATAGTGCGGTGCCGCACATATTTGGCGCGGACAACCGCTCCTGTGTGAATCGAGCCTTAGGCCTTGTTCACACCAAGCACGTTCCAGGAGCAGAGCAGAGCAGTTACAGACCGAATCAAAACTGCGTCTAATGTATTCCAATGGTATTTTAGGCTCTGGTTCACACCGCAGTGTTCAGTTCCAGAGCATGTAAAAAAAACTGCAGCAAGCCCTATTTTACCTGCTCTGGAACGCATGCAAACGCATCAAAAACGCATGCAAACGCCCTGGAACGCACTGAAGCCCATTTTAAACAAAGAAAAAAAAACCCGCCCTGGAAAAGCATCAAAAACGTGGCACTGTGTGTGCAGAATCTGCAGATCTGGTCTTCATTTGGTGTGAACAAGCCCTTAGAGAAGATGAATCTCTCTAATGGGGGCATAGACAGCAATAAAAACCTGATAGGTGTTCTAATCTCTCTCCACTGCACCCAAAACAAAAGGGAAAAAAGAAGTTTGGGCTTCAGTTGCACTTTAATGAATACATCAGTGTCATTTTTCCACCGGCAGCTTGGTGATTGGACAGTGAAGCAGCAGTAGACAGATAAAGTGATCTCTCTGCTCACTGTGCTTTCTCATCCCCTCAGTACATGCAGTACTCCTGACAGGCTCCCTCATACTGCTATAAGTCCTCTATCTCTTTTTCTGTATCCCCTGTTATACATGAAGAGGAATCCTCTATACTGAGTGTTCCTGTTCATTCATAACTTGAGAACAGAGTGTGTTTACTATAACCCCAATCATGAATGAACAGGAGGTGATTTAGCTCACTAGTTAACATACCATATCCTCAATTATGTACAAACACTCAGCGATCACTGACCACTGACTGCTTGTACCCGCTCTCCTCTCTGACGCGCTGTCATAGGAGGCTGAGCGAGCGGTGACGGGACGAGAGCTCAGCCTCCTGTGACAGCGCGGCCTGCCTCCGCCCCCACACCGCTCTGCCGGACTGTGATAGGAGGCTGAGCGGTGTGGGAGGAGAGACGCCAGCCTCTCACAGCGCTCTCCTCCCGCAGCGCTCGGTGGGCCATCACAGTTTCTCTCCTTCCCGCTGGGACACAGAGCAGCGCCCAGTGGGGAGGGAGGAAAGAAAGCAGGGATGCACGGATGGATCGGCAGAAAAATGGCACTTTTGGCATTATGCCAAAAGTGCAATTTTCGGCCGATATGTTTCGGCGGCCGATATATCGGTGCATCCCTAATTATAATACAGGATTTATAGAGCACCAACAGTTTGCGCAGCGCTATACAATATAAGGAAGACATTACAATCACAATGCAATTCAAGACAATATGGTAAAGAGGGCCCTGCCCCTGAGAGCTTACAATCTAAAAGGGAGGGGCCAGTGATACATGAGGAGGTAGCTCTGTGGGGATGTCACAGGTGACATTTCATTCAGTTCTAGTCACCGCAGCAGCATTTCGATGTGGTGGTTTGCACTGCTACATGCTGCACCTTTGTTTAGGTGCACACCACCACAACACTGAGGTGTGAACTAACCACATTGAAAACAAGACTCTTTGCCTTGTCTATGCATCGGGACTGCGCTGGGCATGGCTGCCAGCATATCTAGTATGAATGGGGCCTTTACAGCTTGCTTTCTTTCTAAAAACACCCTGCATAGTTGAACCTGGTTCTATGGGTGTAAGCAGTGGTCTCACTGCAGTGGTCTGGCAAACTTTACTTGTAAAAAAAAAGTCAATGGTGCCTAAATTCACTGCTGGATTTCAATACAGGACCAGGGTCACAAGTAGCAGTGAAAGCTTAGTAGGGGCTCAACCATTGCCCATTCCCATTCCACCCAACAAAATAAAAGTTGGGTAGAGTTTCACTGTAAAGGTCTGTCTCTCTCTCTCGCCACTTGAACTGTGTTCCACCCTCTACAACAACTATTCTCCATGAATCATTCATGCATGTTGGGAACTCTGCATACCATGAACATCTTCTAAATAAGTCTAAAACGTCTCTCAGACCAAATTACAACAACGCGATGCTCAAATCTGGTGTAAATGCCCTAAAAAAACAACACAAAAAAAAGAAACATCTCAACCTTTGCTAAGTGATCAAAAGCACATCTACACAAAGAAGATCCCTTTAAAAGAAAAAAAGAAAAAGCTGGAATAGGAGAGGGGCATTTCTGAAGAGATGACCAATTACAAGTCGCCGGTGCCAGGAGCGGTACCCACAGCGAGGAGGAGAGGCCAGGGGGAGAAAATGGAAAGCACTCAGTCACTTCAAGAAAAATAAAAGCGTCTTGAAGAGTCTTTGCATTCCGATCTCCGTTAATCCCTTCACAACAATACTGTTAACTGTGCGCAGTCTATAACTGAACGTAGGGAGAAAAAGTACAAGTACTTCTAAAGAAAGGTTAAAGCGGCACTCAGAAATCTGCAGCTCTTCAGATGTGGAAGAACTACTAGACCCATCATGGAGGTCTTGGTCAGATGGTGCCTAGAAAGCAATGCCTTGGGTAGAATGATCTTGTCAAGGACATGTGAATTAAAAATACATAAATATCAAACATTTTAGACGCCAACCCTATTCTGCTCATCCACGTCTACAGTTCTACAGACTCTGTGCCACTGCCTCCCTTCTGTCGACTGTTCAGGACCAACAGCAGGCATCGTCAGCAGGGTAACCACCACTAAAAGCCTGTCCAAGGGTGACCGGATTATGAGTGGCACGCTTCCAAGCACTGCAATATTCAGACCATTGCTTTCTTAGGTGGCAATAAGGATCACAATGAGCATTTGGAGGCTTTTGATACCACACAGAAATTTACCATATTGATTGACAGCGGTTTTATACTATATGGCCAGGCATGTGGTCACTCCTCCAAATTATTGACTTCAGGTGTTTCTACTGAAGAGTACTGTTAATACTACAGCATACGAAGACATTTGTGCACTTCCAACCGTGTGGTAAGAGTTTTGGATAAGATATTTTTTGTTGCGGCACGACTGTACCCCTGTGCACAAAGCCAGCTCCGTAAAGACATGGTTTGTTAAGTTTGATGTAGAGGAACTCAAATGGCCTGCAATGAGCCTTGAATGTAACCCTAATGAACACCTTTGGGAGTATTCGGATTGCAGATTGCAAATCAGGTCTTCTCTTGCATCAACATCAGTACCTGACCTCACAAATGTTCTTTGGCCAAGTGTTAGTGGACACCTCACTATCTATCAGGAACTGGATCTGAACCCAGGGCCTCTGCTGTAGGTGGCAGTAGTTCTACCTGCTGAGCCACCTTAGAACCTTGGATAGCTCCTTGCCTGCTCTCATGTGTAATCCTCAAGTAAACTTAGTTTCTGCTGAACGCTGAACTCCTTGCTCCTCCCTTGAACTTCCTATTTAAGCCACGCCTCTGCACTTCCTGTTTGCCAGATTATTGTGCTCCTGCCAATATCTTGCTTCCTGCTCCTTCTGTGATACAATCCGCTCATACTGCTACCTGTGTACCGACTTTTGGCTGTTGATTTACTTACTACTCTCATCATCTTCCGCTTCATACCTGATATCTTTGGCTACTGACCTCGGCTTGATCTCCGACTACCCTTCTGCCTGCTCCTATACTACTACCTTCTGCTTGTGTACCGAACCCGGCCTGTTTGACTACAAAATGTGCCTGTTGTTTCAGCTACTGGACTCCGAGACTGTTCCCAGATTGTGTTACTATCACACCAATACGAGCTTCTTTGACATCCCATTCCATAAGCATTCGTGTTGATTCCCTCCACCTGATGTGGCTATGAAGGCCTTCACTCTTCTGGGGAGGCTTGCCACAAGATTTAAGAGTGCGTCTCTGGGAATTAGTTCCTATTCGGCCAAAAGGACATTTGCAAAGTCAGGAACCGATTGCTGGACAAAAATCACAATCAGCGTTTACTCCAAAGCTGTTCAAAAGGGGTGAAGTCAGGGCTCAAGTTTCTCCATATCAAACATGCAAAACCATGTTTTTATGGAGCTGGATTTGGTCATGCTGGAACAGATAATGGCCTTCACCAAACTGTTACCACAAGGCTGGAAGCAAAACTGTCTTTGTAGTTGAAGCATTAACAGTACGCTACTGGAAACACCTGAACTTAATGGCAACGGGCATCCACATACGCTTGGCTATATACTGCACATTTTGAGTGGTGTTTGCCTATTTGTTGCTTAGACCCCAGAAACCTTTCACTTTAGTTCAAGAAAACATGCTCATTTCCAACTCTATTTGTAAAACTGGAAATGGTATGTTAGTATAACTGGCAATTCACCACCCTCAGGGTTATTAAACTAATCAGCTGATATACAAGGACCAGCAAACAAACAATATACTTGGTACATCTGCACCATATGAAACAAGGCTTTTGTGGTTTTGTCTTGCTGGCTGCCAAACAAAGTGTCCCAGTGCTGATTGTGTTTTAATTATATGTCACAGGGACTGAAGACTGAACCGATATGGAGTCTGCAGATAAATAGGTTTCTCGGACGTTAACTAGTCTGAAACAGTCAAAAACTTTTGGGAAAGCTCAGTGGCAGAATACCTCCAAAACAAGTATGGCCAACGGTCTCATTAGTTCAGCACTAAGGCACCCCCATGAAGCTGCAGAGGGGTGAGTGAATCTTTGGAAAGTAAGGCTATAATTATATAAAATCAGAGACTAGCCGACAGTCTAGTTTCAGCCTCATCACCAACAGAGCTCAGCTAAAGGATGGCATATTAATACAGTAGATAATTCAGTGTTCTTGTCTGCATAGAAAGTTTATTAACATATTACATTAAAGGATCAGTCCATGCAAAACTGATAATGACCTACAGCAAAACACACCCCTGCCCCTGCTCATCGTACTCCCTTAAAAAACGCCATTCAAGGCAAAGTGACGGGTTCATATGATAGGGTGGAGAGCACCACCCCTTCCACTGATACGTACCTTCTCCGCACTCCACCACTGTACTCCCTTAAAAAAAATTCCATTCAAGGCAAAGTGACGGGTTCATATGAAAGGGAGGAGAGCACCACCCTTTCCACTGATATGTACCTTCGCCACACTCTACCACCACTCCGTTCATCTGTCCGGGGGCCCTTGGTTATCCCCAGTACTTCTGGGTATTGGGCAGCATGTGACCTTCTGCCAATCCTTTCAGCATGCAGAGCTCATGCCTGGCTAATTGTTATACCTGAACACGGTCACACGGTGGGGAGCTGAAAAAGTCATATAACCCCGTGTAAGTTTCGACAAAAACCTGTCACTTTGTCCTAAATGGGCAAATTGACAGATTCCCTATAAAATGTACCTCTGGGTAGAAAAAAAAAAAACTGCCTCTATTTCGCATTAAAGGCATGTCCACATGGCAGCTCCGGTATGAAGAAAAGTTACCAGCTTCTGTAGTTGCCGACATAGGCATGCCAGTTTTTTTTCCAGTCAAAACTTTTTGCTTTGTTTGGATGGAGTGAGGAAGGGTTAGGAGTAGTTGTCTTCAACTTAAAAGTTATAGTGGGCCTCAGCTGCAGCCCCTGACATCATGCATGGCCCACATATAATGTTCAATATACGTAATGCTAGAGAGGATTACAGACTGCAGATATACTAGAGAAGATGAAGGTCCGAGACTGTGGACATGCTACAGGTTATGGTTGTCGTCATGCTGCAAAAGAAACCGAGGAACAGACTCCTACTCCCACTGCAGATTGCCAGGGCCAGAGGGCCAACAAAACAAGTACCAAAATCCTGCACATTGCCCTTGGGCAGCAGCTGAGCACCTTTTATTGCCGTGTGTCTCTGTGTTAGGAAGATTGGCTCTCACGTGCTGTCAGGGCAGGAAGAGATGGGAAAGCTCTCCATCAGGGACACAAACACACATGGGGGAATTCATCAAAACTGGAGCAGACAAAATCTGGAGCAGATTTGCACTGCAACCAGAGAAGCTGATTAGTTGCCGTGGGCAACTGCTCCAGATTATGTCTGCTCCAGTTTTGATAAATTCCCCCCACACCCTTTTAGCAGAGTGAAGAATAGTGTGAAATACTTGCAATGTAGTGATGTTATCCTTTAATAAATCCCTCTGAGTGCAGTTCACCTGGGATACTATCTACGTTTCTACCCTATCCAGTGATCTTTTCTCTGGCAAGGTCCCGGCGGCTCTTCTTCAAACAGCAACGCGTGCTGCAGCCCTGTTCATTCTTATAGGTAAGCCTACCTGCGCTCCCTCAGAATAGGGATATATGGAGCTGCAGTGCACTTGCACAGCATGAGGAGGGGCTGGAAATGACCGTGCATGAGAAAAGATGGCTGGAGCAGGGAGGTAAGTATTTCAGGTGGGGTGCACTCGGGGGCGGGGGTATTAAACGTTTACTTGATTGTGGCAGGCAATTGGGAGAAAACAGCACAAATGTGGGGTGACCATACAAATTTCATATGACTAGTGTCTGTACATATAATACCAGTCCTCCCCCTATGCCTCAGATCTTCTCTCTTGAAGAACTACACCAGCCAAAGGATCTTTACCATCTGATGCACATCTGAATGTGTCAAATGCCTGGTACCCGGCTGAGTGATGTGTCTCCACCTGCTGGCCGATAAATCAGAGCTGTGTCCTGAACGTGATGAAACCAAACCGCTCAGCAAGGAATCAGGCATGTAAACCTGGGAGTACACGGGTCTATTTTTTTCGTTCAACCCGTGGGCTGAACGTTAAA
This sequence comes from Nanorana parkeri, assembly GCF_000935625.1. Classification (NCBI taxonomy): domain Eukaryota; kingdom Metazoa; phylum Chordata; class Amphibia; order Anura; family Dicroglossidae; genus Nanorana; species Nanorana parkeri. Next base: position 129,600 of record NW_017308251.1, on the reverse strand, counting down.
AAAAAAAATAGAATAGATTCCTTCATCAACGCTTACGAGCAGTTTCCCACCGGCCGCTGTCAGAATACCTGTATGAAGATAGCAGCTGATTGTCTGGTTGCTCTATTCAGCTTAGAATTGTCCCCCCCTGCTGCTTTGATCAGCTGATCGAGGGATGCCGGGTGAAAGGGTGCAGACAGCAGCACCCACACAGCAAATTTCGGGCGGTTCATCATCATGTCTATGCACAATAAAACAGAGACACGAAACTGTAAGCTCAGCATTTCCTGTAAAGGGCTGAAGAACAGTGCACCCGATATAATAAAAATATATATATTACAAAATGATTATATAAAATTCTTTTTAGATTGCAAGCTCTGACGGACAGGGCCCTCCTTACCATCTTGTCTTGATCTGTATTGCAAAGCGCTGCGCAAACTATTGGCGTCTTTATAAATCCTGTATTAGAACGACAATAATATCTTTGAAATAATCTTTACCTGACTATACATGAACAAGTCTGTGTGCGCGATTCACACGAGCGCCCCAAAGTCTGGCGTACAGTGGCGGGCAAGGTGAAAGATGAAGCTGAATTCATTTGTTAAGGGCCGTTAGTGAAGCCATTTAATCACACTCCAAGCTGCTCGGGCTGGCCTCGGCCCCTGCTTTGTCTGTTTTGGAAGAGGTAAAGGTTAAGCAGATGTTCTAGACAGATGCCTGGCAATCTCCCTGCTCTGTATTCAAGCTGCTGCCAGCTCTCTGCAGGCACAACTAAATGAAATGATGGTGGGGAAGGAGCTGCCAATGCAAGGCACTCTGCAAATTGGAGTGCGAGGAGCATGTGAAAAATCTGCCACTTCACTCGGGGTTTCTCCAAGCTACAAGCACTCGCCGGGTAAAGCATTTGCCGTGCCCTAAACTATGAACAGAATCAACAACATCAAATGTTTATTGACAAACCTTAGCTGGAAAAAAAAAAAAAATCACAAAAGTGAAATAAATAATTTGAGATTCAGCGTAGCAGTAAATGGTCCGCTCCCACAGATTCAACGCTCCGGCAAGGATTGAGAGGTTAAGAACTACCCTGGTGGCCGTAAGCAGGCACTGACATTGTTGGCTTGATGGAAAATCTATGCAATGGGGACGATCCTTACCTTCAAGTTAACTCCCATCTCTGGGCAAACCCAAAATATACCCTCGCAGTGGGGCTACCCCTACACTTCAAGGGTTAAGTGCTCCTTTATGTCTATGAGACCGGAGTGAAGCACTTTTACTTACCTGATCCCCGCTCACCACGGAGGTCAATCTCCACTTTTCTCTCTTCACTCCAACTTTGGAATGTCCTCAAGAAGTCCTCACTGCTAATGCAGATCTATGGAACTTGTATTAGACATGATGGAATCAGTTTTTCGGAGTGAAGCACTTTTACTTACCTGATCCCCGCTCCCCCGGCAGTCAATGCTTTCCCTTTCTCTCCCTACTCCGGCTATGAAATGTCCTCCAGAGATCTCATTTTTAATGTGGCTCTATGAAACCTGCATTAGACATGACAACATCGGTGGTCCTGCGTGAAGCACTTTTACTTCCCTGGTCCTCTGGTGGTCAATGCTCTCCTCTTCTATGGAATGTCCTCCAGAGTCCTCATATCTACTGCAGATCTATGGAACCTGTATGAGATATGATGACATCAGTGGTCTGGAGTGAGGCCCTTTTACTCACCTAATCCCCGCTCACCTCAGAGGTCAATCTCCAATTCTCTACTCCACTCCAACTATGGAATTTCCTCAAGAGTCCTCACATCTAATGCCGGTCTATGGAACCTGCATTAGGCATGACAACATCAGTGGTCCTGAGTGAAGCACTTTTACTTCCCCGATCCCTGAATGTCTGAGTCTTGCAATGCCTCTTGGGACTTGTAGTTCAACAACAGCTGAAGTGCAGACATTGCCTACTCTTGACTCTAGCCTTTTCCTCCCCAGCCTGACTGTCCCTGACCTGCGCCCCTTTCATTCATTGGATTTCGGTTCTTTCAGTCATGGAAGCTCAGCATCACATGTGGCCATTAGTTTACCATGCAAATACAACCTGCGCTCGAACGCCCACCCCTCCAAGCTGACATCTGACTACCAAGACATTTTGATATTTGCATAACTCCTCCCAAGAGCCAACCCACTGCTGAGGCAGGGTGCTGGGATGTTCTTAAATGTGCTGCTCAATGCCAAAGAGACTTAATGCCAGGCCCGGACAATGGTATGCAGGAGGTTGGGGGGGTGCTTTAAGTTCTGACTTTTAAAAAAAGTCAGAATTTGCATATTCGTTAGGTAATGGCTCCTGGGGGACGATGCAGTAAAAAAAGGTACCAAGGTAGCAGCTGTCCTGCCAGGCTCCCTTTACTCAGCCATTGCCAACCAGCGAGCGGCTCTGACACTCGTCCAGGAATTGTATTCGTCTCTCACACCTGTTGTCTCCTTGCCTGAGGCACGGATCGCGCGTGAGGCAGGGTCACCGTGCCTCTGATCTCCTAATTCAGACGGATGAGTCCTAGGCTCTGCCTCAGGCGGGTATCAAATCCTAAAAACCAGCCTGCGGCTCGATCACTCGCTGCATTTTTACACAGAAGTGGGAAGGACGTGCGGAAAGTGGAGAGTGTTACATTAAACTTTGACTTTGTACAACTCTGAAACAGAAATGAACACGAGAGGAAGTCCTCAAATCATTTTATAGGAAGGCCAGTGTTAAAGCTGAACTCCGGGCACAAAAATTTTCATATATATGTATTCCACTTTGTGAGCTAAAAGCTTTTGCAAACCTAGTTATGACCTTGTAAAAGTCGCAGTGACCCACCAGGTCCCACCCACTAAGGGAAACTACAGGAGGGAGGCGGAGACAAGACCAGGCACCCTGCAGAAGGAGAGAAAACAGCAGTGACAGGCCTTTATTACGGGAAGGGGCGGAGACAAGACCAGGCGCCCTGCACAAGGAGAGAGAGCAGCAGTGACTGGTCTTTATTAGAGGAAGCTCCAAGTGTCACACTGGATGACTGCACAGTTCTCCTACTCGCCCAAATGCTCCGATACTTATCCCCGAAACTGGAACTTCCGGTCAGAGGGAGATTTCCTGATTGGCATCTTTGGAAGCCATACGCACCTCGGTGGTTGCCAAGTTGTCATAAGCAATATTCAGGATCTATTTGGCCAGCTTTCCTGGCCCATCTCTTCAATCCATTCTCTAAAAACTAGGGATGCACCGATACCAATGTATGTGAGTACTGATATTAATATTTTGGTACGCGCCGATACCGAGTACCGGTACTAGTACTTTCGCTACCATGGAGCTGGCTTCCCTTCGCTACCATGGAGCTGGCTTCCCAGGCAATCAAGAAGCTGAGCGGTGGATAATGACTTGCCGCCCGGCTTGCTCCATCTTGTTTGGCCAGCTCCATGCTGATTGCACGGGAAGCCGTCTCCATCCTAGCGAAAGTGCCGGTATTGGTACTCGGTATCGGCGAGTACCGAAATATAAATATTGGTACACATACTTGATACTGAAAACCGATATCCGTGCATCCCTAGTATTTAGAGGATGGATTAAACAGACATGGGCCAGCAAAGCTGGCCAAATACATCCTGAACATTGCTTATGACAACTGGGCAACCACCAAGGTGCATATGGCTTCCAAAGGCGGCATCTACTACACATCAGCCAAGTTGGCATGAAGAGCGCGGTAACCCTCATCATTGCAGACATTAAGGGAGGACAGGTGGACGTTCTCACCTTCTGCATGTCTATGAATGGTACCCATAGGCATTAGAAGGCAGTTTGGCTCCCTAGATGCAATGACTACGGCATAGAGACATGCACTCGTTTTCCACTAAGCATGCGTGTTCAAGCACTGAGCAGATTATGTTGTTTTTTACCCCGGGGGGGGAGGGGGGGGGGCGCGCCTCTGTCATCACCATGCAAGGCTATAGAGCACATATAATTCAAATTAAATTGCATTTCTGCCATGAAACAAACAAGGGAACCCTAC
>NW_017308251.1:118801-125433 GCF_000935625.1 Nanorana parkeri | reverse complement strand
TTCCAGCCCGGGACAGGTTTTTTTGTTTTTTCCCCCGGGGGGGGAGGGGGGGGGGCGCGACTCTGTCATCACCATGCAAGGCTATAGAGCACATATAATTCAAATTCAATTGCATTTCTGCCATGTAAAAAACCATGGCACACTAATATAATGAGACACTGTACGTTGTTATACCAGCAATATTCTAAAATCCAAAACATTTTTGTTTTTTAAATGAAAGGGTGGTATTCTGCCCAGAATCGTGCATGGAAGCAGAAGGAAAACCTTACTGGGTGCCATTTAGTTTGCTCTGTGCATTAACAATTGCCTTTTGTTTAAACACGGTTTTCCCCATTCTTCCATCTCAGTGCAGCTGATCTCCTGTAGCCTTTTTGCAGCCACTTCCTGTCTACTCACACTCCAGTGATGACTCCATGACTTGCTGATGGTGACAACAGTGGATCATGTCTGTGTAATGTGCGTTGAACAGGGCTGCAACCAACTAATCGATAATAATCGATTATGAGAATAGTTGCCAACGATTCTCATTATCGACTAGTTGGTGGGGGGAGAGAGGTTTTTTTAATGCAAGTAATCGAAGAAATAAATCGGCAACTAATCGATTACGAAAATAATCGTTAGCTGCAGCCCTAAAGTTGAAACCGTCACTGCCACGCTCACCTGATCTTCGTAGCCGACTTGCTCTCTCCCCCTCCGCTCCAGCAGTCTAAGGATCCAAAAGTCATCACGTCACATAAACGGTGAGGACACCGAGGGACATACTAATGCTGCAGCGGAGAAGAAAACAGGCTGGAGGAAGCGCTGTCACAGCCGGCCGTATCTAAGGATCGGGTGAGTGTAACTTTATTTTCCTCCTTAGACCAAAATGGGCAGTTAACACTTGCAGGGTAGAGGTAACGCCACTGCAAGGGTTAATAAAAGTTTGGACCAGAGTTCTGTTTCAATGCCTGCCTCTCCACTGACATCATTGAGGAATGTGTAACGGGGGCATTCTTCTCACTGACCATCTAGGTGAGGAACACGCTTCACAATTCCTACCATGCCACTGCACCATGAGCTGTAGAGTATCATTATGGGCAGGGGTTCCCTGGGAGCCGAGAGGTATTTCCAAGCTTCCTTCATGTAAAAAGAAGGTTGAAAAAAGCTGCCCAAAGTAGACCACTGTCCGGAGTGATCTTATATATTTCACAAGCATCCAAAACGGTTCATCCACTTGTTTTATATAAGCGGCACCGTACATTGGCACAGGGACATGGATCAGCCATCTTGGAGGCTTTGAGATATAGAACGAGATTTCTGATGAGTGGTCAGCTTGGGGTCTAGGTATGGCATGGATTTTTCTGAGTTGTAACGCTGGCCATCCAGAAGGGCGGACAACCTCAGCACTCCAGCTGCGGTGAAACTACAAATCCCATCATATATCTGCCTCCTGGAGTCATGCCTATGCCTGCCAGAGTCCTGCAATGCCTCATGGGACTTGTAGTTCTGCAACACCTGGAGTGCTGAGGTTGCCTACCCCAATTCTACTGGATGGCCAGCCTTACAACTTATACAAATCCAATTGTCCCTTGGAGTGAAATTTACTTTGAAAACATTTGCTTTGGAACTTTCATTTCGTAATAGTTCACGGGATCATCTCATCAATAGATTTCCATTGTAGTGACCACAAAGAAACCAGAAAAAGCAGAATGGGAAATTGTTTCTCGAAGAAATGAAATTCTAACGTTGTATGAGGTTTTTATTTAGGAAACTCCATTCATTCCAAAAATCAAATGTGAAAACCAAATACAGTTTGGAAGGACATTCGTCAAGTCTCTGACGGCATTATTCAATGCTCTGGCGAGATTATTCATATGAACGTGCTTAGGAGTGTATGACCAGCTTTACTAACGTACCCGAGGACTGCACGTGAAGCAATTCAATTTATACATTAAAGTGACACTAAACTCCGGAGTTAAAGGAGAACTATGGGGTCAGTGTTTTTCCCCATAGTTCTCCTTAGGGTAACGGGAGGACACAAACTAGCGTCCTCCCGTTACCCTAAGCTCAGTATATCGCGAGCTCCAGCTTGCGGTATACTGAGACGCCGCAGCCGAAGCGGATCCCGACTTAGACAAGCTGGGTCTGCCTATATAGAGTTAGAGCCAGCAGTACCCGCCCACTCCCCCGTCCGTTCCGCCAGTCAGCGCTGGCAGATCGGAGCGGGGAGAGGGGAATCCAGCCCCTCCCCCTGTCACGGCAGAGAGCCGTGACAGGATCGAGAGGTGAGGGAACCCGGTATGTGTTCGCTCACCTCCCGATCTACTGAGCCGACCTGTGACAGTCTCATTGTCACAGGTCGGCTAGAACTATGAGGTGAGTGAAAATCACTCATCTCATAGTTCTCATTTAAATCTTAAAAATACATTCAAGTATCTCAACTATTAACAACAATGTATCTGATTTGTGTATCACTCGGCTGTAGATCCTCCAATCATCTCTGAAGTGGTGCCGACACTGTCCTTCCTTCTGGAGGGTGGCGAATACTCGCCCGAATACTCGGTATCGGTGCATCCCTAGTGACAACCACGGACTGTGCTTTCATGTGTGTTGAATTCAGACACTTGTCTCCATTAGAAGGCCTTAGGAAAGGAGTACAATAGGAAGACTGGGACAGAAAGTTGTCACCCTATAACAGGAAGTACCCGAAAAAGGACCTTAATGGATGAACGGAGCTGGTTAAATCCCCGGTAAGGCTGAACTACGTACACATGCCGTTCCCAGAACCATTTTTTGCATCTATAACTATGTTTATCCGAACAGACGTTATATATTGACTTGCTGCACTTATCCCGGCAAACACTTCTCCTCGAGCACCCTCCACGTAAGCTGCTTGTATGTGACAATTGTGCAATATAAAAGGTCTCCAACAAATACATCTTCCACATGAAGTCATCATTAGTGTTCTGGAGAAATACTGAGGAAAAATAAAATCAATCTCTTATAGTAAAAAGCTTTCCTCACCATCTTGTTTTGTCTTGCAACTGTAATGTTCTCCTTATATTGTAAAACGCTATATAAATCCTGTATAATAGGGATGCACCGATACTTACCTCCGATACCGGAACTTTTGGGCAGAGGGAGCATGGAGCCGGCTTCATGACGTGCCGACCCAGCTTCCTGATTGGCTAGAACGCCAGCTTAACTTGATGGTAAGCAGCCTGGCTTCCTGACCAATCAGGAAGCCGGATGGCATCTCATGACTCGCCGCCCGGCTTTCTGATTGGTCAGGAAGCCACGCTACTTAGCAACAAGTGGTGCTGGCTTCCTAGACAATCAGGAAGCCGGGACGTGTGTCATGAGGTGCCATCCGGCTTCCTGATTGGCTAGGAAGCCGGCTTCATTTGTTGCTAGACAGCCTGGCTCCCTGACCAATTGGGAAGCCGGACGGCACCTCATGACTCGCTGCCCGGCTTGCTGATTGGTCAGGAAAACAGGCAGCTTTGACAAATGAAGCCGGTGTTCTTTCGCTAGGACACCGGCTTGACAGGCAATCAGGAAGCAGGGCAACAGGTCATGATGCGCCGCCCGACATCCTGATAATCTGGGCACACGGCACCGGTACTCAGTATTGGCGAGTACCAAGAAGAAAAAAAAAGATCGGTACTCATACTCGATACCGAAAACCTGGCATCGGTGTATCCCTACTTTATAATAATAATAACTTTGTAAAAAAATGTTCAAGTCGACAGAAATGGGCATTCCACATCAGGAATAATTGACAGGTGCACTTTAATGCAGCACGGCGAGAGTGCTGTGCGGCCCTTTGAGATGGCGGCAGATGTCGGACGAGGAGAAGACGTCGAAGTTGTTAATGGGAGTCGGCGGGTGTTTTATTGCGTCTTTATTGCCGTTATTACCACAATATACCGGCTGTTGTGTCTTTGTAGTCTATTCTTCACATAATATTTCATGTGTTTCCAGATTACCAACATCTGCACGCCATCAAAGTTACACGCATTAAAAGGTATGACTCATATGAAATACGCGTCCACCGCGGCGTGTATTAAAGCCACCTGCCAAATACACGCTGGGGAGCCAAATGACTGCAATTGGGGGATTTTCAAGGGTCAGCGCACCCAATAATCCAGATCTTGGGCTCCTAGAGATGTTAGATCTGCTGTGGAACTACAAGGCCCAGAATACTGCCAAGCCGAAGAGAGTAGAAGGTCAAAGTGGAACCTGGCAGGGCATGATGGGAAGTGTAGTTCCAAAGCAGTTGAAGATCTACTGGTATCTTATAACTTCAGACTTGTTCACACCAGAAGCATTGGGGCTGCGCCGGCGGCCTTTTCCCATGTAGCACCAAACGCACAGACAAGGCAATTTGACTCAATTTAAAGAATACGTTGGGGTGAAATTTTTCACAACCCCTTGCAGTGGAGCCACCCCCAAATTGCAAGGGTTAGGTGTTCATTTTGGTCCAGGGATGAAAATAAAAAGTTATACTCACCCAATCCTCTGTTCTGGCTTCAGCAATGGTATGTCCCTCGGCATCCTCACATCCTATACACTGTGTATAGAACATGATGACTCAAGGACCTCGGACCACTTCAGCGAAGGGATAGACGCTCCAGGGACCGGTCTGAGAGCAAGCCGGCTCTGAGGATCAGGTGACTAACTTATTTTCCTCCCTAGACCAAAACGAGCAGTTAACCCTTGAAGTGCCGGGAGTAGCCCCAATGCAAGGGTTGATAAACATTAGACATGTGCACTGCCAAAAAATTCGTTTCGTTTCAAATTCGGATTTGTGTTATTTCGTTTTTCAGGATTCGGGTGTGAAAGTCAATTCGGATTCGGACGAAATTCGGTAGCGTTAGTACGAACGTTCGTTTCGTTTTCTGTTCTTATTCGTTTCTTATTCGTTTCGTTCGTTTGCAGCAAAAGTGACATTTGAGGGGGAAAAAATATTTTTCTCCTTCTCTAATGTCACTTTGCTCCAACGAACGAAACGAATAAGAAACGAATAAGAACAGAAAACGAAACGAACGTTCGTGCGAACGCTACCGAATTTCGGAAATGGAAATTCGGATTCGTTTGCATTCGTTATGTCTGTAATTCGGAATTCGGATACATCCGAATGTCCGAATTTACGAAAATTCGTCCGAATTTCGATTCAGAACGAAACGAATCGCACATGTCTAATAAACATTTAGTCTTTAAAATGTCATGGTGGTGTGTGCTGAAAAATGTTGGTCCATAGCGGACCCCCGCAGACCAACAGATGCTACTGCACTCTGTGACCTCCTGTACATGGTCAGAAGTCTGATGGTCACGCCACATCCCCGGCCTTCAGATCTCTGGTACCATGAAGCACTGAAACGTGATGTGAAGGCACCTTCTCTCTCCTGCCACAAATTTTAAAGAGGAATAAAAAGCAAAAAATAAGTTTTAGATAGGGGGCGGGGGGCGCTAACCCACCAATGGTAACCAGGACCAAAAGAGAGATTCACATTTTTACTGCAGAACTCCGGGGGGAATTTATTCTTATCCTTTACAGTGGGGCTACCCCTACACTGCACTGCAAGGGTTAAGTGCTTGTCTAGGTCTAAAATAACATCCAGTGCGTTCACCTTACAGTTCCGAGACATGAACGCACTGGACTGCTTCATCAAAACGGCGTTCTGGAGCAGGAGAGAGCCTTGCGGTGCCATTCATTTCATGCCTCCTGCCCGCTGCGCACCGGAACACGCCGTAAAACAATGCCCTGCGTTCTGGGGCGGTAGGGGGCGTTGCAGCGCCATTCATTTCAATGGCACCGCAGATACGCGTGATCGCCCGCACCGGAACACGCCGTAAAACAATGCCCTGTGTTCTGGGGTGGTAGGGGGCGTTGCAGCGCCATTCATTTTAATGGCACCGCAGATACGCGTGATCGCCCGCACCGGAACACGCCGTAAAACAAATGCCCTGCGTTCTGGGGTAGTAGGGGGCGTTGCAGTGCCATTCATTTCACTGGCACCGCAGATATGTGTGATCGCCCGCACCGGAACACGCCGTAAAACAATGCCCTGCGTTCTGGGGTGGTAGGGGGCATTGTGGTGCCATTCATTTCACGTCTCCCGCCCGCAGTGTGATCGACTGCACCGGAACACGTCATAAAACAATGCCCTGCGTTCTGGGGTTGTAGAGGTCGTTACGGTGCCATTCATTTCACGCCACTTGCCCGCAGTGTGATCGCCAGCACTGGAACACGTATTAAAACAATGCCCTGCGTTACAGTGCGGTGCAAATGCAAAAAAAAATCGTTCATGCACGATTTTTGGCAATCGCACCACACTGAACTGCAGGTCATTGCTGTACTACGTGTTCTGGTGCGGGCGTGATTCGTGTCTGTGATGCCATTGAAATTAACGGTACCACTGCTCTCTCGCCCCAGAACCCAGGGAGGGCTTGCTTCAGCGGTCCATTGCGTTCATGTCACAGAACAGTGAGGTGAATGGGCCCTAAGTGTCTGCGATTGTCTCACTGCTTCACCCAGATGCCTATGCAGAGCTTGAAGCCAAATTACAAACAGCAGCAGTTTATTTTTGCCGAGATACTTTCAAACAAACTTGCCAAGGCCGCATCTTTCGTATTACACCGAGACGGAT
>NW_017308251.1:107772-118748 GCF_000935625.1 Nanorana parkeri | reverse complement strand
GCAAGGCACCAGCACCAGAAGCAGGTAAGTACCCGCAATGAAGCCTGCCAACGTCCTTGCCACGTGCCCAATGTACACGTTAGTCGTTGCAGATTCTCGTTAGAAACCTGGGACACCAATTTAAAAGAAAAAAAAAGGCCGCACTTGACATTTAATCCCCCCGAAACAGTTTATTAGATGCTACAGTTTCTCCCATAGATTCAAATCAATGGAAGTATTACTTGACATATCCAGTGTCACCGGGGATTGCAGCAAATTGCCGGTCGGTGCACCAGCTAAACACTCTGACATTTGTTTGGTGCATCTCTGTGATTTCTCGAGCAGATGATTGTTCGCTCATGTATTATAGAGTGTCCCTGGGCAAACCGGCACTAATAGAATATTTGCATTAATTCGGAGCTGCCCCGGAGCCACTGCCTGTTTAAGTACACAACTCTTCTCCGTACGAGGGGGGGGATATAAAAAAACACGAGGGCTGCCGAGCTGCGCGGAGAATGATTGATCCAGCCGTATCTAAATGCACTGCAGGAAGTGTCTTTAGTCATGCCGGCTTTTACATAACACGAGTCAATTTCAAGTGCACCTGTCACTCCGAATTAACATTATCGGGCTCGCCGGTGAATGCCTTTTATGGGTACAATACGACGCGTACATTCCTGAAATGACTTATTAAAAGAACCACCCCGCTAAGCGCCATTTGTATGTAAAAAGGCCACAAATCCCAACTCCATTATCACTTTAGGAGCGTTACAACCGAACAATGTAAACGGGGCACGTTACTTTCCTTTTAACCTTCATTATTTAGAAATAAACTCTGCTATAAAAAAAAAAAAAATCAAAAGGAAGTCTACTGGAAGAAATGCGTAGGATGCCATTGTTGACCTACTTGGGAAATTATGGGGGCATGCTGCTGCTGCCAAGCCCTGAATCGGGTCACCGTGATGGATGATCGGGTGCTGAACGCCAGGCCCGGGGGCTCAGTGAAGGAGGAGGACCCAGCCAGGGTCTTCTCAGCCAGTAGGTTCAGCTCTCAGCCTACGCTTTACAGACTGCACATATCCAAAGGGCGACTGTAAAAAAAAAAAAGTCAAACACTGGGAACTTTATTTATTCAAACATGAACAGAAAGTCCCTGGCTAGGTCCTCCTCCTTCACTGATGCATTTACCTACAGGGTTGTTCTCCAAGCTGGAGGATCAGGCACAAAGAAGCAAAGCCCTGTCTCTACCGAGATGGCGGCCTCCACACAGAAACACAGTGCAAGGCAAGGCATGGTAAGTAAGAAATGTGGCAAGGATCAGCCGCTGGGAGACCAGAGGCAATACTAATGATTAGTCCTATGCCGGGGATGGACAAATCCCAGGAGCTGGGTCCTGGATTTTTTTTTTACAGCCAGAGCCTAACTACTGATTTTTTATTACAGGTATTTATATATTGCTGACTATTTACATAGAGGTTTACATACTTCACATCAGTCTAAGGCAGGGCTGGGCAACTCCGGCTCCCGTTGTGGAACTACAAGTCCCATGAGGCATTGCAATCTAGAAGATATGTTGTCCGCACACCATTGTGCTTCGGAATGTCCTTTTTATTTGTATTCCTTTAGCATAACATGTTAATGCAACGTTTCCGAGCCTCACATGGGGTACATCGGTACAGTGTGCGAAGGGGATATTACAAAGACATGAGGCATTGCAAGATTGACAGATACAGGCATGACCTCCCGAGGCATGTTGGATCTGTACTGTAGTTAAAGCACAGCTAAAGGGACGGAATTGCCCACCCCTAGGCTCAGGTGTTCTCTAGTTGTTGTCAAAGGAGCTGGCGCTTAAAAAAAAGAACCCGTTGGCCCCAAAATGTCATATTAATTCGTCCACCTCTCTCTTATGCCGTCTGCCATTTTATTTTTGTTTTTTTTCGAGAGGGGGCACATAGCTTTCACAGTACAGGTCCTCTTTAAGAGATGCATGGCATTTTCATGCGTTTCTACCAAACTAAGGAAACTTAAATCTCAGTCTGACCCTAAACCCAATGACAGCCCCATAACATGACCCGGAACCTACAAACCTAAAACCCAATGCCGACTTTACTGGCGTGAAAAATACCCCACTCCGAATCCTTAGAGCCCCTGTTGGGAGACCTTCCATTGCCAGGATATCAGTGCTGCTATGAGATGATTAGTTGAAGAGACATCAGCCATTCACAGATAGCATCCGTCCCGTCACATGTCCATCAAACGGCGAGCTGACAGCTACGCTGAAGATGTATGGCGGCTCCACTGAAATTCTCTGACAGCAGTCTGGAGCCGGCTGTACGTGGAGATGGTTCGAAGTGAATGCTGAGGTGCTGTGCTGCTAATTACCAGGAAAACACCGCTCTCGGCATCCTTCCGGCACCCACCACAGGGAACGGGTGACTAAATAAAGATGCAGCCTGGAGGGGAAGTAAGTAAAATCTCCGGTGCTTATACCCGGGATGTGCGCAGACTGAACACATCTAGCAGTATGGCCCGCTCCTGTCCCTCGGTATGACAGCACAGCAACCGGCGGCATTGGTTAGATGGAAAAGATTGTCAGTGAGAACACGTTTCATGTGATTACTGTAACTTTTATCTGATAGTAATTGTGGATGAGAACTTTCCCAGCATTCCACGTTCTCAAAACTGCTACATATGTCTACAACTTTATTACGTGAAGCCCCCATTCACTGCTGGTCATGAGATTTTTTGGAAGTTTGGAGGCTTTTTTTCTTTCTTTCGGAATGTTTTGTCAGGAGTTTTCAGGCTTGAAGGTTTGGTAATAAGTAGGGATGCACCGATACTAGTATCGTTATCAGTGCCGATGCCGAGTAATTGGGCGAGTACTCATACTCGCCCAAATGCTCCGATGCCTGGTCTGATACTTCAGCTTTCGGTATCAAGAAGCCGGGCAGAGAGTCATTACACGCTGCCCGGTTTCCTGATTGGCCGGGAAGCCGGCTCCATGCATCCACTTGTGACGAGGGAGCATGGAACCGGCTTCCCGGCCAATCAGGAAGCCGGGCAGCGTGTAATGACTCGCTGCCCGGCTTCCTGATTGGCCAGCTTTCCGATCAATCAGAAAGCCAGGCGCCGTGTAATGACGTGACGCACGGCTTTCTGATTGGCTGGGAAGGCGGCTCCATGCTCCCTCGTCACCTCGTGAGGAGAAGTATGGAGACAGCTTCCTTGATAATCAGGAAGCTGGGTGGCGAATCATTACACGCTGCCTGGCTTCCTTAATGTGACTTCCGGTATCAGTATTCGGTATCAGTGAAAAAAATATCGGTATAAAAAAACACGAGGGAAAAAAATATTGTTACTCGATACTGAAAAACCGGTATCGGTGCATCATCAGTTTTAACCAATGGAAAGCTAGTAACGAGAAGTAGGAGAATGTCAGTCACTGCTCCCCCCGCAGGGATTCCTCCCTCCTTCCCTTCTCGGCTCCTCCTGGGCTCATTGGAGGGACACACAGGGCAGGGGGCGGGCACAGCTGGCTCTGGCTCTAGAGTGGCAAAGCCTGCTGTCAATCAGGCAAGACAATACTGTTGGGGGATCTTATCAGATGCAGCGCAGCTCTGAGCTGTCGTCATATAGTGGGCAGTAGCCCGTTATATGCTGAGTTTGGGTCACATGAGAACGACGTTCATGTGATAGGGGACAACCAAAGAGCACAATTGGGGGACATTTGTCCCCCTTCTAAAAGGACGTCCCTGGAAAGGGTCCATCACTGTAATGTCAACAGGTATTATTGCAATAAAAGCTGCAGATTTAAAAAGGAGAAATCTGAGGCGAGTGATTTTCACTCAGCCTCATAATCTGAGCCGACCTGTGACAATGAAACTGTCACAGGTCGGCTCAATAGATCAGGAAGTGAGCGAACACATACCGTCGCTCGCTCATTTCTCGATCTATCCGTGCAGAGAGCAGTGACTGCCACTCACGGCTCCCTGCAGGGATTCCTACCCCTCCTCGCTCTGATCCTCCAGCGCTCTGATCCTCCAGGGGGCGGGTACAGCTGCCTCTAGATAGGCAGAGCCAGCTGTCACTCAGGCAGCTGGGTGGATGCAGACAGAATTGTCAGGATCCGTTCCGGCTGCAGCATCTCAGTATAATGTGAGCTGTAGCTCGCGGTATACTGAGCTTAGGGTGACGGGAGGACGCTAGTTTGTGTCCTCCCGTTACTGTTAGGAGAACTATGGGGAAAAGCCTTAAACCCCATAGTTCTCCTTTAAAAAGACTAAAAACTTCTGGCTTTACATTAACATGTTAAAACTTATATTTAAAGTGAACCTTTACCCCCCTTTCACCAAAAATCACCTTAGTATGCAGCTCTGCATGCCAATATGAAATCAGGGAAAGATAACCAACATAACCAACACTAGTCACATGTGCCAGAGTTCCAGGAAGTAAAGGGAGATATATGAATCTGCCCTTAGTAAAAATGGCAGCTGTGAGAAGAATGGGGAGGAAAAGAAAAATAAGATATGTAAAGAATAAAAAGCCGGCAATTATCTAGAAGTATGTGTTTGTAGATTGTCATTACTAAACATTCCTAAAAGGTGTCTTTGTTGTCATTTCAGAGATACGGGTGAAGTTCCCCTTTAAGTCATAGGGGGGGATTCATCATAACTGGAGCATACAAAAGCTGGAGCAGATTTGCACGGCAGCCAATCAGCATCTCTCTCTCATTTTCAAATCTTACCTGAGCAAACTGTAGAGAGATGCTGATTGGTTGCCATGGGCAACTGCTCCAGATCATGTTTGCTCCAGTTTTGATAAATTCCCCCATTGAGTTTACTTTGAGCACAAGATTTGAACGCGCTGACTCCGCTATGTGGCGATGTCTTCAAATCACCAGATGAATAATGATAACGAAAATATAACACGTTGGAAACCCCAAAATATACCAATTCTTTCATCTCCCCTCTACAGTAACAGACGTACATCAGCGCTGAGGCAACATACATGACAGGTTTGCTTTAACTAAAACTCTATCAGCTTCTATAGCTGACTTTGACGCCGTCGGTTCGATTCAGGTGAGTCACAGACGTACCCATCCGCCATCACTTCTTATCCTGGTGACACTCTGACAGACGGCGCCGAAATCTGACGGCGGTTTTAATCATTCCCCGCTCCATTCCCCTCAAAAAAATGACATATTCTGTATGTTTTACCTGCCGAGGGATTTGTAATTCTGTTCTAACGGTTTTATGATCCAGGCACCCCACCAAACCGCTAAGGAAAGAAGGAGAAGCGCGCCAGTCTGTGTCCAGAAATATGTAAGGGGGCGTCATCAGAGCTTAATGTGACATTAAACCCTCAGATTTTTTAACATAAAACAATACTGTAATGTGTGCCTTACTGTAATCCATGGTAGTTTCCCTTCTCTTTGCTGCTCTTCCTTTTAAATCCTTATATCTTCTCATGTTAGGGGAGAACTTGCTTTGCAGCAGACTGCCTTGTCTCTGGAATGGATACATGGTGTCTGTGTGAAGGTTCACAACCAGAGCCAGCACTACAGGAAGAGGCACTCAGCTGCAAAGGGAAGTTCTCCCCCAGCATGAGAAGAGATACAGATTTAAAAGGAAGAGCAGCAAAGAGAAGGGAAACTACCATGGATTACAGTAAGGCACACATTACAGTATTGTTTTATGTTAAAAAATCTGAGGGTTTAATGTCACTTTAAAGCTGAACTCCGTCCTTCCCTTCAGTCTTACACAGTTGTACCGGCTCCTCTCCTGGACTCTAATGGCTTCCTCTGATGTCACTGCACACTGCGAGCTTCTCATAATGTGCATTAGAAGCTGCAGCAAGTCAGATAAAGCCCGCCTCATTTCCTGGCTGGAGGACGTCCAGCATCATTTAGGCTAAGAGAAGGCCATCAATGCTCTGCCCCTCTCAGGAGCTTCTCGGGGGGGGAGGGATGTCAGGGAAAGGGCCCCATCTCTTCAGGATGGACCATCTGACATACCCTTGTCTGTGTTCACACTCACTTACATTTGTTCAATTTGGCGTTTAGTTTTTACACAGCCATCGCAGGCTTCAAAAAATAAGAAAAGGGGGAGAACGCAACATTAGCACTGCAGTTGTGGTGAAACAACAAATGCCATCATGCCTCTGGGACTCATGCCTGTGGCTGTCAGAGTTTTGCAATGCCTCATGGGATTTGTAGTTCCAAACAGCTGGAGTGCTGAGGTTGCCTAGCCCCTTTCCTCCCCAGCCTGACTGTCTTCAGCACACCCCTTTCATTCATTGGATTTCAGTTCCTTCAATCATAGAGGCTCAGCATCACATGTGGGCGTTACCTAGGGCGGTCTGTGTGCAAATATATCCTGCTTAGGAACGCCCACTCCTCCAGACAAACAAAAACGAAAGCAACTCATCAAGGCATTTTGATATTTGCATAACTCCTCCCAGGGCTAGCCCACTGCTTGCACACGGGCTGAGGGCCTTGAGAGGAGTGCTGAGGCAAGGTGCTGTGATGTTTTCAGGCCTTGCTGGCCCCTGCCACCAGCCAGGCATTGTATAAAGAAGCACAGAGACCCAGTGATGAGGTCACTATGATGGGATATGCATAAAACTTCTCCCAAGAGCCAGCCCACTCGTGCATCAGGGCTGAGGGCTTTCGAGGAAAGTATTGAGGCAGGGTGATGTAATGTTTCCAGGAAGCTATGTAAAGCCCCCTGCTGGCCCCTCCCACCAGCCATGATCTGCCTGCATTGCACAGAAAAGCACAGAGACCCAGTGATGACATCATTGAGTCTACGATAAGGAATGTAATGAAAACAGAAAGGTTTTATTTAAAAATTCCATTAGCATGATGATGACGGAGAGAAAAAATAAAAGAGAAGGCAAAATATAAGCAGATGCAACGCCAGCTGTAAAAGTGAACGCTCGCCGTGTATTAGTAATTGGATGGGACACTTTTCCTTTCGCCCATAAACTGACACATTTAAATCTCAATATTATTCTACCAATTCCTACCGAGCACTCGCTGAAATATTAATGTTATTTGCACTCGGAGAACGGCAAGAAAAAAAAAAATAGAGGGGAAGAGACAGGCACAGAGGGCAGCGCCTAACGCGTTCCTGGCTGTGCCCCTCAAAAGCTGATTTTGTGGCTTGGAACTTTGCAACTGCCTCATCACCGGCAAGACTCGTCTGCCAGAGCGCGCTTTGATGTGAGAAGACAGCGTGCCCATGACAGCCCAGGGGATCACATCACAAGTATTCATGTAGCTCGTCTGCCGACTGCGAGCGAGATGTGATGAGACTTTAAACCTCTGCTCGTTTAAGTGTCAGAGTACACAGCGTGCGCCCCTCTTCCACTGTCACCGACTACGGCGGACGCAGCTTCTGGGGCGCAGGGGGAGGAACTGAAGGCGGCACGGCACAAAGCTACGCAAGGAACGCCGAGCCCATAGTAGGATACAGCGATTATACTGCATACTTCGCGCAAACAGGGAAATATTCTGAGGCACTTAAAGTGACACTACACTCAGGAGCAAAATCTTACAAATACATTCAGGCACCTCAACTATTAATAAAAATGTCTCTTATTTGTGTATCACTCGGCTGTAGATCCTCCAATCATCTCTGAATTGGTGCTGACACTGTCCTTCCTTCTGGAGGGTGACTACATATGTTCCCCATGGTCCCTGTGTGTGTTGTAAAGTAGTCACCGCTCCGAGCTCCGCCTCCGGGATGGACTACAATCTCAAGTTCAGTTTACTTATTTGTATTGAGATTGTAGTCCATCACAGGAGCGAGCTTGGAGCGGTGACTACTTTACAACACACATGAAGGGTGTGAATAAGGGTCAGGAGGGCAGTATTTTCAGGAAGCTGATATCGGAAAAGTTGGGGACATGGCCTGAAACCAACAGGAGGAAAAGTTCAACACTGACCTTAGAAAGCATTTTACCGAAAGAGTAGTTGATGCTGGGAACAGACTTCCAGGAGAGTGTCACAAAAGGTGATGGATGTCCCCTATGGGGTGGAGTCTGAGAACCAGCAGGTACTGTGCCAGGGGGGCCCTTCACAGAGGTTTGGTTGCAAACCCTAAGTTCATCCTACTCTAATGTGTGGAGACTAACCTACACAAGCCAGAGAAGAGAAGAGGAAGGACCAGGACAGAAGCTAGGGATAAGTCCAGGGGACAGGCAGAGAAGTGATTGGTACGCACAGCAAAGGGTGAGCCAAGACAGCAGACAGAGAAGTAGTCGGTACGCACGGCAAAGGGTCAGTCCAGGCAGCAGACAGAGAAGTAGTCGGTACACACGGCAAAGGGTCAGTCCAGGCAGCAGACAGAGAAGTAGTCGGTACGCACGGCAAAGGGTCAGTCCAGGCAGCAGACAGAGAAGTAGTCGGTACACACGGCAAAGGGTCAGTCCAGGCAGCAGACAGAGAAGTAGTCGGTACGCATGGCAAAGAGTCGGTCCAGGCAGCGGCGTGGTTGAGAAAACTGGCAAGGGTCAGTACACGGGAAGCTGGTTCAAGACAATTCAATGCAGTGAAAGAACTTGGATACAAACTGGACGTTGCTCAAGGCCAGACGAGACCAATATGAATCCTGCAGCACTCTTCACCAGCAAACCCCTTGCAACGAGTGCTGAAATGACCGATAAACAAAACAGGATAAGTACTCGCCCAAATACTCGGTATAGTTGCATCCCTAGTTAGAACCTCTACCAGATTTTTATTGATGTTTATGTGTCTGTTGAGGAGATCACCATCACCGATAATCCCGGGGAATGTTGTCACCTCTGTGTGACAGCATTCCTCCCTATTGGAGCCAAAACTAAACTGGGGTTACGGTAGATATAAACCCTAACTAGATGACATTTAGTTTTCTAAAGCACTGTGCATTGTAAACAAATAACATGTTTTTGTATTTTTTTACCTTTAAAAAGTACAATTTTCAGCATATAATCTTTGTTGGATCTCCTCAAGCCTCTTTCAGCCACTTCCTGTTATGCATGCACCCAATCCAGCATCAGCTACACAGCTAAACATCAGTGCTCAGGACTCATTCCTGATAGTGACAACAGTGGACCATATCTGCTCAGTGTGTGTCAGCCACTCGAAGAACATGCATGTGTCATAGTGACAATGCCGGAGCACAATGGGGGCACGGGAAGTGTCTGAAAAGGAACCTTCGTGGCAGGATCACCAAGTATCCTTTTCATGAAAGCTGCATACTTGAAAACTTTTAAAAACAGTGTTAGGGTGTTGAAGCTTCTACATTAGTGATTGGCTTTACATCTTCTTTGAACCAACACGCTGCAGAGCGCAAACTTTAATCCAAATCCACACAAAAGCTACCTCTTATTTCTACATTTCATGACAAGACCGAGCACTACAAAGACCTAAATATTCAGAATCCAGAACAGAAGAAACAGTTCATGGCCAGAAATAAGAAGGGACAACAGAAAGGAAACACAATGCCTGCAATCCTATCTATCACAGATTGTAGAAGAACCTCACTAGATTCAATACGAAACCATAAAGGTCTTTGAAACACTTTAATAATAAGGACTTCTGATGTCAACTTTCACTTCTGACAACAGTTCAGTCAGCTGCTGCATTTGGGTCAACGTAACCCAAAAAACGTCATTCTTTCTGTACTCTGTAAAACAGCTTCTCAACCAGGGTAGTGCGGAATCCTAAGGTTCCTCCAGAGATTGCTAGGGGTTCCTTGAACAGTGGTGGACCACTAATCATGAGGTAATCTACTTCAACTGACCACCACCAATGCAAGGGGGCATTTTCTTTCACGGACATCTAATGTAAGGGGTCGAGTCTATACTGACCACTAATGTTAAGGTGCTCTTTGTCACTGACCGCCAAGGTAAGGGACACTACACTGACCAAAGCTTAAGGGTCCACTGCACTATCAAAGTAAGGGACACTACACTAGCCACCAATGTAAGGGTCACTACACTGGCCAACAATGTAAGGGTGACTGTGCTGGCCACCAATGTAAGGGTCACTACGTTGGCCACCAATGTAAAGGTCACTACGTTGGCCACCAATCTAATTGGTCGGGAAGCTGGCCAATCAGGAAGCCAGGCGGCGAGTCATTACATGGCGCCCGGCTTCCTAGTTGGCCACTAGGTGACAAGGAAACATGGCCAATTAGGAAGCCGGGGGGCAAGTCATTGCCCGCCCCGTGGCTTCCTGATTGGTGAAGAGGGAGCAGAGAGCCGGCTTCCCGGCCAATCAGGAAGACGGGCAGCGAGTTATGACTTGCCAAACGGCTTCCTGATACTGGAAGTTCCGGTATTGGAATAGCCATTGACAGAATTTGGGTAAGAACAAGTACTCGGCCAAATACTCAGTATCGGCACCAATACCGGTACTAGTAACGGTGCATCCATAATATACTGTATATTATATGTACCTATAATGGTAATATTCGAGACACTGAGCACTTAAAAAAACCCAAGATCCCTTTTGTCTCTTCTTCTTTCCAGTCCACAACACCTGCCCTATACCAATGTCACCTGCAGCAATTCCTCCACCTCTAATCTTCCTGCCTGTGGTGGTCTGACATTGCAGGGCCTCTTCTCGTGCCTCATACCGGGTGTCAAGCACAAGAGGAAGGTGAGGGGTACCTCGAGCTCTGCACAATAACCAAATGACTGTACGCGTGAGATTTAAAAAGCGAGAAAAAAAAAGAAGCATGGAAATTTCCTTGGCCATGTAACGAGGCCCTACTGTATTCACCATATGTGCGGGGCATGCGGATAACAATGGCAGCCGTGTAGGGAGTGCCTTTAGTCAGAAGAGAACACGGCAGCCTAATAGGAATTCTTTGTTCTTCAAAAGGGTCTCCTCTCCCCTTTTGTGCTTCACTTAATTCATGGCATCTGAGCTGCTCTTGAACTTGACAGGCTCGGAGAAAAAGAATGGGGGGGGGGATGGGGGGAAAGGGGGATAAAAAAAAAAAAAAACA
>NW_017308251.1:95864-107048 GCF_000935625.1 Nanorana parkeri | reverse complement strand
CTGGGAGAAAAAGAATGGGGGGGGGGGTGGGAGGAAAGGGGAATAAAAGAAAAAAAAAAGCCTTCAAACGAATTTCCTCAAAAAAAAAAAAAGCCAGGGAGAGGGGAAAAAATTTTTAATACCCTTCAAGCACCGCGAGCTAACAGCACTGGAGACTTTCCGGGAGACGGAACCGTCTCGAAACTTCAACGGCAACTTTTTGTTTTATTTTTTTAATTTGAGCTCTTCTCTCGATTTTGTAGCTAGGAATTGGGTATTCATAATGTGTCTTAGGACGTGACCTCCAAGGCCTTTATTTAATAAAGCAAGGAGCGGTGTGCACCTGGAGTAAGCCAACGCATCCAATCTGAAATGATCTTTCATTGTCCGCACTACGATGACAAAACCTGGTAGCTCCGGGTAATGCGATATATTCTTATTTTCGTTATTAAACCCGCCCCTGTATAAGCAGTACCTTCTATTTCTTCATGTGTGGCTTCACACACAAATAAAAACATAAATTGATATCTCCAATAACTAAAATTTCATACAGGTAATATTACAAAAGTAATTTTCAACATTTTAAATCTGGAGCTTTCAGCTATTAATAATGCCACAAAAGGTGCTTTTTCAGGCTCTTCCAGTTATAGCTGCTATACGGTGACAACAGTCTGTTCCTGTCCTTAAACTGACACAAAACTCAGGAGTTAAATCTTAAAAATGCATTCAAGTTTCTTAACTATTAACAAAAATGTATTTTATTTGTATATACAAAATATCCCCAGCACACTTGCCAGCTGGCCTGCATCCAACTCTTTTGCCGTGCGTACCGACTACTTCTCTGTCTGCTGCCTGGACTGACCCCTTGCCGTGCGTACCGATCACTTCTCTGCCTGTCCCCTGGACTTATCCCTAGCTTCTGTCCTGGTCCTTCCTCTTCTCTGGCTTGTGTAGGTTAGTCTCCACACATTAGAGTAGGATAAACTTAGAGTTTGCAACCAAACCTCTGTGAAGGGCCCCCCTGGCAGAGTACCTGCTGGCTCTTAGACTCCACCCCCTAGGGGACCTCCATCACCTTTTGTGACACTCTCCTGGAAGTCTGTTCCCAGCATCAACTACTCTTTCTTTTAAAATAATTAAGGTCAGCGTTGAACTTTCATCCTGCTAGTTTGAGGTCATGCCCCCGTGTTCTTGATCTTGGCTTCGTAATGAAAATATGACCCTTATTCGCACCGTCCTTCCTTCTGGAGGGTGGCTACTTTTGTTCCCCATGGTCCCTGTGTGTGTTGTAAAGTAGTCACCGCTCCAAGCTCGCTCCTGTGATGGACTACAGTCTCACGTTTAGTTTTCTAATTCGTATTCAGATTGGCTTGCTGGGGCTCTCCTCTCATGTGGTCCCCCACCAAGACGGGGTTTTTTATTTACCTCCCTAGTGTGATGTCCAGTCTGGAGTGTTTCTTCCACAACCAATGTAAGTCTGTCTCCTGAAGAAACCTCATCCGAGCTGAAACGCGTAGAGATTAATAGATACCTACATTGTACACAATCGTCCATAAAACTTACAAAATCTGCAGGGGATCAAATCATTATTTTCCTCACTGTATATCGAATTTAATGACTTACTAGGACTCAAGTCAAGGATACTTGTTGTTCATTAATATTACTGACACTACTTTATTGCACTGAACAACGTTGGCCTGGGATTTCCTTTCAGATGTTCACAAGGAAGACGTACCTTCAGACCTTGCTCTGAACATTTGTTACAAAGACTGTTGGCTTTTTAAGATGTCCGAAATAAATATTTAAGTCAAGGCAACTGGACTTGCTGTATTTTTCTTGAAGACGTTTCACTGGTCACCCGACCAGCTTTCAATTCAGAATGACTTGTACAAAAGAATTATCTGGGAATTCCAAAATTTTAGAGCGGTCATAAAAACAGGATGCAAAGAGAAATCTGCCAGTGGGTACACCTAAAATTTTCCTCACTTTAAGGAGAATTCCACTGACTTCCTGTTGCACATCTGGGACAGGAAGTGGAAGGTAATCTTCTTCATGGTATGCAGAGAACAAAAATGAATCAGGCCGGGGTCTTTAAAGCTGAACTCCAGCCTTCCCTTCAGTCCTGCACGGTTGTACTGGCTCCTCTCCTGGACTGAAATGGCTTCCTCTGATGTCACTGCACACTGCGAGCTTCTTACAATGTGCATTAGAAGCTGCAGCAAGTCAGAGAGAGTCCACTTCATTTCCTGGCTGGAGGATATCCAGCATCATCTAGCTCTTTTCTCTCCAGCCTAAGAAGGAGAAAAAAAAAGGAAAAAGGCAACCTCAGCACTCCTGTTGCAGTGAAACTACAAATTGTATCATGTCTCTGCCTCTGGGAGTCATGCTTGGGGCCATCAGAGTCTTGCAATGCCTCATGGGACTTGAAGTTCCAAAGAGCTGGAGTGCTGAGGTTGACTAACCCTGATCTAGCCCTTTCATTGCCAGCCTGACTGTCCCTGGCCTGCCCCCCTTTATTCATAGCATTTCAGTCCTTTCAATCATGGAAGCTCAGCATCACATGGCCATTACCCAGGGTGGTCTGCATGCAAATAGCCTAAGAACTCCCACCCCTACAGACCGGCACCCACCCATCAAGGCATTTTTATATTTGCATATCTCCTTACAAGATCCAGCCCTCTGCTTCCATGAGAGTAGTACTGAGGCAGGGTGCTGTGATGTTTTCAGGAAGCCTTGTACAGCACCCTGCAGACCCCTCCTGCCATGATCTGCCTGCATTGCATAGATAAGCACAGGAGACTCAGGGATGATGTCACTGACTCTAACATTAGGTACACAATGAAAACTGGAAGGTTTTATTTAATCATTTCATTAGCAGTTCAATGAGGTGTAAAAGGAGGAACCAGCAAAGGAAAATATCAGCAGATTAAACTTCAGCTTAAATCCTTCCCTATTCTATTCAAAACATTGTTTAACAAGCAAAAGTAGGGTATGGAGGGTTTCTAGAGAGGTAACAAGGCAAAGACCATGTATATACAGGTATTCCTCACTTAACGACCGAGTTCCGTTCCTACGACCAGGTCGTTAAACGAATTGGTCGTTAAGTAAGGAACTCTATACAGTACTGTACTGCATTAGTACAGTACTGTATAGCGTTGCCGATGTACAGTACTGGAAGGGCAGCTCCCATAAGTTAGCTCCACCGGGTATCCCAGATACTCCTCCATGTATGGCCCCGAGGTCCCAGGTATGACGAGGGACTGGGAATGGTGGCTAGACCTTTCTGGCCACCTTGGTTTTTCGGTCCTCTCAGCATCGGTCCTCTCCGGGCACCTTGTGTGCCTGGTGAAGTGCCGGGTGGTCACTTTCGATGGGGATGTCCATCCATGTGGGGATTTACAATATAAGGAATGCTTTAGGAGCTATACACTGTGCAATGTTGTTATATGCCCTATGTGACCATACATTGAGAGAATAATTCTATGCAAGAAAATCTCTTTCTAATGCTAGATCAATATATACACTGATCCCTGAAGAAGCCATTGGCGAAACGCGTCGGGATGAATTACGCCAGACTATTATCTGGACACTAACGGAAGGATAGCTCCACTATCCTGACTGCATGAATCTACATGTATGGACTGTAAATGCTTTTACCTACTGGATTCATTTTTAAATTATGCGGTTTGTGTATAATAAACTATTGATATATTTTATATATATATATGGTCTTTGCCTTGTTACCTCTCTAGAAACCCTCCATACCCTACTTTTGCTTGTTTGACTTTATTGAGGGGGAGAGGTGTGGGCAGGGGGCCCTCGTTTGAGGCAATCCACCAGCTTTGCTTTGACAAAACATTGTTTAGTTTTAGCTGCACAGACACTTCGAAATAATAGTACTTTACTATATGACTTGAGGAATATTTATGACAAGGTTATGCTTTAACCCCTTAGCGACCAGTGAAGTACATAGTACGTCACTGGCAGCGGGCCCATTTAAACAGACTCCTGGTGGCTTTAGTCGCAGGGACTCTGTGTACATTTGTAGAGCCGACTGTTGGCTTTACAATACAAGCGATTCTGATGGCTCAGCTGCCGCCAGATCGCTTTTACAGACCGGCAAAGCGCCTGCACCCCCACTGTGTTTCCCGGGCTTCGCTGTCCCCCTACGGGCCCGAGACCGGCATCTCTGGTGTCGGTGGGAAGCTGGGGAAGAGAGCGGCGAACGTCCATTCACCGATCTCCTCCCCATTCTATGGGAGCGACGCGTGTTGCATCACTTCCGGTCCCTGAGCTGGTCAGTGCTGGGCTCCTGAAACCCAGCAATAAGCTATTGATGCGCAATATGCACTTCAATAGCTTATTTAAAGTGGAAAGGTGATACTAGGGGTCTTTTGGACATCCAGTATCACCTTAAAGAGGACCTGTCACTGCCATTATGCTATCACATAGGGGGGCTGGTGAGCCCCCCTATGTGATAGCAATTAAAGTAAAAAAGAGTTTACAAAAAATATTAAAGAAATAAATGTAAAAATAATTAATTTTTTACATTTTTTTATTTTATTATTATTATTTTATTTTTTTTAAAGTCCCCCGCCGCCGCGTATTCACGTAAACACGCGCCAGGTGCGCTTAAGTATGAAAATGTTGATCGCGCTACACATGTTGGGTATCCCTGCACACACCAGAGTGACAGCAATAAATCTAGGGCCTATATTTATGCATATCTCTAAATTGATGGCCTGCAAGGGCTCTGAAAGAGTCTATGGACTTTTTGGGGTACTGAATTTTGTCGCCATTTCACAGGCGCACACAATTTTTAACCTGGCCATGTTAGGTATCTATTTACTCTTCACAACCTCATCTTTTATGCTGCAATACAAAAATTTGCAACTGTCGCCATTTAATTCTACAGGGCCCTGGCTTTCAGAAAATTTATAATGTTTATGGGGTGTGAAGAAATTTTCAGGTCTAAAATAACATGTACAAAAAAAAACAAAAAAAAGGCCTTGGCAGCGAAAGGGTCCTTAAGGGGTTAATTGACGCAACAATGATAAAGATTAATAAGGGAGCAAATGTAAATCTTTCCAAAAGGTAAATCTGCGCAAAGATAACAATTTAAACCTGAATATGTAAATTCTTGCATAAGCCCAACCATGATGTACAAAAGCCAATTCAGACTTCTAATGGTGAATCTGTGACCCATGCTTGCATATGAATGGCTCGGATTGGCCAGCTCATCATCAAAGTGCCCCAGGACTGGCAACTAAGTCCCTGTGCACAAACGGGGGGCAAAGTTCACCATACAGGGTAAATATACATAACAACGAGAGGAAGACCATTTTCAGGCGTGGCCGCACACACGACGTTTGTGTAGTAAATAGCGGGGAAATCTGGATTGAATGCCTGACCTTTACATACTCTGCGGTGTCAGCGATCTCTTAACCCCGACCGAATAAAGCGCAGCAGCGCGAGGCACACATTTTAATAATGTATTCTATGTAAATCTCGGGCCCCTTATATCACTGCATCTCTGGTGTCTTATCTGCGGGGCATGTCATCGTATATTATGCTCAGGAAACGTGTTTTAGGGTGGAAATTTACATCATTTTTTGTGTTTTATTAAACGGATTAGACACACAGGCAACCCACAGACACAGACTTTGATTGTCATTATATTTCTGGCTTAACGCTTGCATGCTGTTCCCTAGGATGTATGATAAGCGAGGTCAAATAGCACGCAGAGGTCCATCAAGACAACTATAATGCTGTCACTTGGATGCAATGTCAACGCCAACAACCTAAACCTAACCAACCAAGAGCGGGGTCATGCCGAGCAGACCCCCGTGACCCGGGGCCCCATCTTAGCCAATGACTTGCAGGATGCATCAGGCCATCTGCTACAGGAAAATCCCAGTAGGGGTCAGGGCAGCCACAAAAGCTTCGGGGCAGGCTGACACTCAGAACAAATTCTGTTTCTAAAAGGGGAGAAAATGGACAATGTGTGGCAAAGCGTGTGCTACGGGGACGAGCCACTTATTCACAGAGCCAGTTAGCAGAATGAGAGCTGAAAGGCCGGATTCGGAGTCTGCCAAGGGCAACGCTATACCACATACAAGGCTGATATGTCATGAATGCTCATGTAGGTCTATTGCGAGATATAAACCCCAACGGAGGAACATTTCCAATGCTAAAGCATCAAACAAATGATTTCTTCTAATAAAATACTTTTCTCTCCCCTTTTTTTCATCCTTTATTGTGTCAGTGCTGCTGATCTCTGAAGTTGGACAATCTGCGTCACGTCCGCCCCACTCCCTTATAATAGGACAATGAGCGCAAAGCGATACGGCAACTTCATTACATGAAATGTCCCATGACAAATCAGTCGCTCGCCTGCGACACATTAACAGACTCAACCGATGTGACGTTATTGAAAATGTCCCGGTGTATCAAACCATTTTTTTTTTTTAAAGCAGACCGATTGTTTTCAGCTCATTTTCCATCCTTTGTTGCATTTCAGTGCTGCCACTTCCTGCCTACATGCACTCAAGTGATGGCTGCATGGCATTTCTCCAGGCGGGTTTCTGGAGGGTGACAACAGTGGACCATGCCTGTGAGATAAAATGTGGAGACGATAACTTGCAGTCTCCATTGAAAGCCAGGGTGACAATGCCGAAGCACAACTAAAAGGCAAGGAACAGGGAGTTGTCATCCTAAAAAAAAGTGTTTGAATAAGGCCCTTCGTGGCATGATCACCAGGGATTGAAACTGCAGACTTAAAGCAGACCTTTACCCCCTTTGACTAAAAATCACATCAGCACACAGCTCTGCATGCCGATATAAAATCATCTTACATTCATTAGTTAATCAAACATTTTTGCTTTTGCTTTCAATTATTGTTTTTCCACTTCCTGGTCCTCTTGGTGATGGGGGAGCATGGAGCCAGCTTCCCGGCCAATCAGGAAGCCGGGCAGCATCTAATGACTCACTGTCTGACTTGCTGATACCGGAAATTCTGGTAACGGGGAAGGCACCGGGAAGCGTTGCATCCTGGGAAGGTTACATCAGCAGAGCATTGCTGGGAAATCTCACGAGATCTCAGGGAAAGGCTTTTTCCTCCCCTGAGACGATGTGTATGGTCACATGTCCGGTGAAGTACCATTAAGGAAGCCGGGCGGTGTGTAATGACTCGCCACCCGGCTTCCTGATTAGCAGGGAAGCCGTCTCCATATTCCCTTGTCACCAGGTGATGAGGGAGCATGGAGCCGGCTTTCTGGCCAATCAGGAAGCAGGGGGGCGGGTAATGACTCGCCACCTGGCTTCTGGATTGGCAACCTTCACGACAAGCTGTGAGCCATTACACTGCGCCCGGCTTCCTGGTTGGCCGGGAAGCGGCACCATGCTCTCTCATCATCAGGTGACGATAGAGCATGGAGCCAGCTTTCTAGCCAATCAGGAAACGGGGGCGTGTAATGACTCGCCGGCCAGCTTCCTGATTGGCCAGCTTCCCGGCCAATCAGAAAGCAGGGTCAGCGAGTCATTACACGCCCCCGTTTCCTGATTGGCTAGAAAGCTGGCTCCATGCTCCCCCATCACCAGGGAGCATGGAGCCGGCTTTCTGGCCAATCAGGAAGCCGGGCAGCATCTAATGACTCACTGTCTGACTTGCTGATACCGGAAATTCTGGTAACGGGGAAGGCACCGGGAGCATTTGGAGGAGTACAAGTACTCGCCCAAATACTCGGTATCGGTGCATCCCTACTCTAAATAATTGCA
Organism: Nanorana parkeri; assembly: GCF_000935625.1. NCBI lineage: Eukaryota > Metazoa > Chordata > Amphibia > Anura > Dicroglossidae > Nanorana > Nanorana parkeri. The sequence goes on along the minus strand of NW_017308251.1, from coordinate 99,293 downwards.
TTTGTTAGCATGAAAAGCCAGTATAAAGGAAACAGAAGTGAAATAAAAAACACTTGTACTTAAGCAATCATTTTTTGTGTATTCTTTGTTAAAAGGGAACGTGTCAGTGGTGTGTTCTCCTTTACCTAAATTATCCTAAAGGTTTCCCTCTTTCAACTCTTTTCCCTCTATTTATTTATTTTTTTATAGGTCATTCCCTTAAATGTTTAGATCTACTTTAAACGCAAAAAAAGTTCCCATGTGAGCTGCATGCACCTTTGATAAAGTTGTAGCCCCTCCTCCTCCCCCCCCCCCACACACACACTAAAATCCACCTCAAAGTTCTGACAAATACGGTTAAATTGTTTGTGAAAACATTGCTTTTGGATGGCATTTCGCTGTAATTCCTCTCCAGCAGATCATATTTTTAGCACACCAAATGTCTGGCGACGGGCCAGTGCACTTGTTGTGGTAACTATTCCTGCAAAGAATGCCAGAAAACCGAGAGAATTAGGAAGCTGTATGCAGATTTGCAGAAAAGACTGAAAAGCGGCTCTTTGTCAGTTACCATAGATACCGGGACGGCGGTGCTTCTTTGTAACTTTTCTACATGGTGTCTGGTAATCCGGTTATACAATGATGGGATGTCGCCTCCACAGGGGAAAGGCAGAGAACCTTCACTTGCCAGGTTCACACTGCAACCCGACTCAGCAAAATGCAAGCGCTGCTAGAACGTGTTGCAGCAAGTAACGTTATTAGGTGATCGCCTCTTGTATTGTTTCCTGGTGCCATCTATGCAAGCCAACAAGTACAAATCTGCTGGTTAACGTACAATAGAGTCCAGGAAGCTATGCAACTGTGTTCTTAAACATAGCCAGTGACATACAAGAATCTCTGAATCAGGGTCAGGCAGTCCTCTGCTACTTTGTCAACAGCAGATAAGGACTTTGCTTCCAGGAACAGAGCCTAAGCACCATGTGGCCTGTATGTAGCTTGTATGAAAAGGGAAGACCCTCAATGCAAAACACCTCTAAACATTTATCCACCACTGGCTATATCTGCAAAGTACTAAAGAACCGGTGTGGTCTGCCTGTGGTTGGCATATAGAGATGAAGGAGCAGAACCACAATGAAGAGGTAATCCTTTTGCTATTGACGAGAGACCAGTGCATCACCGGGAATGTAGCCTATCCATTCACTAGAGACCGGTGCCATCACCGGGAATGTAGCCTATCCATTCACTAGAGACCGGTGACATCACTGAGGATGCAGCCTATCCATTCACTAGAGACCGGTGACATCACTGAGAATGCAGCCTATCCCTTTACTAGAGACCGGTGACATCACAGCAGCCTATCCATTCACTAGAGAGCGGTGACATCACAGAATGCAGCCTATCCATTCACTAGAGACCGGTGACATCACTGAGAGTGCAGCCTATCCATTCACTAGAGACCGGTGACATCACTGAGAGTGCAGCCTATCCATTCACTAGAGACTGGTGACATCACTGGGAATGCAGCCTATTTGTTCACTAGGGACCAGTGACATCACTAAGAATGCAGCCTATCCATTCACTAGAGACCGGTGACATCACTGAGGTTCTCGTCTATCCATAGAGACCAGTGCAATCACAAAAAATGAAATCCAAATCTTATTTAAGCATTGCTGATTCCTGCACAGCAATAGCAAAACATTGACTGATTTACTTGTTGCCTAGAGTCAGTCTCTTTTCAGAAAGTATCTTCAATGCTGCAATTATAACACAGAATTCAAGTTAGAAAGTGTCCCGAGACTGCACACAATCTCCAAACTCTTCTTTTGATGCTGCAGTTTGAATGATGAGGAGTGTTAGTACAGAACTATGCGAGAAGCCATCATTAAATCACAAATAGCAGGGAGGGCAGATGTTATAATAGAGAACACGTGACACACTACAAATTAGAAGAGATCTCTCAAAATGAGCACCGAAGCAGAACAGGAAGTGGGGTACTGAACAATACTTCTATGGAGGAGGAACGCAGGGAGAGCAAACAGAAGCAAAAGACTGTGCATGTGCAACTAGCCATGCACTGCAGAATACATACTACTACACAACAGCACAAAGACACGAGAAACAATACAGGACTAGGTTGAGGCGCCCATGAAGGAGGAAGAACCACAATACAAGACTAGGTCAGGTGGAACATCCATAGAAAGAGACAAGCCACAATACAGAACTAGGCCGGAACATCCATAGAAAGAGACGAGCCACAATACAGAACTAGGCCTGAACATCCATAGAAAGAGACGAGCCACAATACAGAACTAGGCCGGGACATCCATAGAAAGAGAAGAACCACAAATACAGAACTAGGCCGGGACATCCATAGAAAGAGAAGAACCACAAATACAGAACTAGGCTGGGGCACTTATTTAGAAGTAAAATCATCAATACAGGACTAGGTCAGGGAATCCAGGAAGAAGAAAGTCACAATACAAGACTAAGTTGGGGCTCTCATATAGAGGGTAGAGCCAAAATAGAGAACTAGGCTGGGAAACTATAAAGAGAGAAGAGCCACAATACAGAACTAGGCTGGGGAATCCAAAAAGAGGAAAGAGAAGTAATACAGGACTAGGATGGGGCTCCCATATACAGGGAAAAGCCTACTGGGCTGGGACACCATAAGGAGAGAAGAAGCACAATACAGGACTAGGATGGTGCTCCCATATACGGGGCCGTAATAGGGAAATGAGCCAGGATACTATAAAGAGATAAGAAGAACAATACACGACTGGGCTGGGGCTTCCATAAAGAGAGAAATCCAACAATACACAACTAGGTTGGGAGACTACAAAGAGAAGAGCCACAATACAAGACTAGGCCAGGACACTATAAAGAGAGAACATTTACAATACAGGACTAGGACAGGGCTCCCAAATAGAGCCACAATCGAGACTAGCATGGTGCTCCCATATAAATAGAAGAGCCACAATAAAGGAGTAGGCTGGGTTATAGAAAAAGAAGAATCCACAACATAGATCAGGGCTCCCATATAGAGAGGAGAGTCACAATACATGACTTGGCCATAGCACCCATATAGAGAGGAGAGTCACAATGCATGACTTGGCCATAGCACCCATATAGAGAGGAGAGTCACAATACATGACTTGGCCATAACTCCCATATAGAGAGGAGAGTCACAATACATGACTTGGCCATAGCTCCCATATAGAGAGGAGAGTCACAATACATGACTTGGCCATAGCACCCATATAGAGAGGAGAGTCACAATGCATGACTTGGCCATAGCTCCCATATAGAGAGGAGAGTCACAATACATGACTTGGCCATAGCACCCATATAGAGAGGAGAATCACAATACATGACTTGGCCATAGCACCCATATAGAGAGGAGAGTCACAATACATGACTTGGCCATAGCACCCATATAGAGAGGAGAGTCACAAT